>NC_080542.1:12764074-13064074 GCF_028640845.1 Ahaetulla prasina | reverse complement strand
AGTTGAGCTTGAGGACGGGAGACTGTGGCGTTGGCATTTAGACCAACTCCGGGGCCAAATTGCAAACTCTCCGCTTCACACACCAGACCAAACTCGATCTGACAAACGGGCAGATCCTGACTATCCAAAACTGTTAAACCCAATGTCTAACTCTAACTCAAACCCAATTGTGCAGCTTGATTGCCCACCTGTGGAACCAAGACTCCAGCACATACTTCCAGAAGGGTTGGACCTTTGGCCTCCTACCACGCCCAGCAACATGTTCCAGGAGGTTCCATTACCGGGTTCAGAGACTGCAACTAATGCACCCACTCAAGTTGATGCCCAGGAGCAAACTGAACTCCAAAGGTCTACTAGGGATCGCACCAGCCCCGCCTACCTGCATGATTATGTCTGTAAATATGTACATAATTATTCTAAGTAGATTTATTCTAGGAGGGGAGGGGTGTCATGTACCATATAAGGAGTGTACTATAGTTTTCACTCAGGTCCTCCAAAAAGGTGGGAAAAGACTTGAATCGCATTGGTTAAGCTGTCTGGCAGCCCTCTAGAAAAGAGGACACTGCCAGACTAGCACTCTGTTGGGTTGCCCTGGTCTACTAATAAAGAGCTGTTGTTACTAAAAGAGCTGTGTCTATCTCTTCCATCTTCGGATCTAATACTCTCAGCGTACAAAAAAGAAAAGATACATTCATCAAGAATCATAAGGTAAAACACTTAATGATACTCATAGGGTACAAATAAGCAATCAGGGAACAATATCAATATAAATCATAAGGATACAAGCAACAAAGTTACAGTCATACAGGCATAAGTGGAAGGAAATGGGTGGTGGGAACAATGAGAATATTAATAGTAGGGCAGACTTAGTAAATAGTTTGACAGTGTTGAGGGAATTATTTGTTTAGCAGAGTGATGGCATCCGGGAAGAAACTGTTCTTGTGTCTAGTTGTTCTGGTGTGCAGTGCTCTATAGCATCGTTTTGAGGGTAGGAGTTGAAACAATTTATGTCCAGGGAGTGAGGGGTCTGTAAATATTTTCACAGCCCTCTTTTTGACTCATGCAGTATACAAGTCCTCAATGGAAGGCAGGTTGGTAGCAATTGTTTTTTCTGCAGTTCTAATTATCCTCCGAAGTCTGTTTCTGTCTTGTTGGATTGCAAAACCAAACCAGACAGTTATAGAAGTACAGATGATAGACTCAATAATTCCTCTGGCGCAGAAAGAACATGCTTTTCTGATGATGTTTTTGATGCTAGCTGTCCATTTTAGATCTTGCAATATGGTAGAACATAGAAATTTGAAGGTCTCTACTGTTGATATTGTGTTGTCTAGTATTGTGAAAGGTGGAAGTATGGAAGGGTTTTTCCTAAAATCTACCACCATTTGTACGGTTTTGAGTGTGTTCAGTTCCAGATTGTTCTGGTCGCACCATGAGGCTAGTTGTTCAACTTCCCGTCTGTATGCGGATTCATCATTGTCTCGAATGAGACTGATCACTGTTGTGTCATCTGCAAACTTAAGAAGTTTAACAGATGGATCATTAGAGATGCAGTCATTGGTACACAGAGAGAAGTGAAGAGACCACACAGCCTTGGGGGCGGGGGGGGGGCTGTGGTAATTTTACAAGTATCTGATATGATTCTGGTTAGCTTCACCTGCTGCTTCCTGTTCGTAATTGCTTATTGCCATTTCCATCTCCACATATAAAGAGTATGTAGATATTGAAAAATAAAAAAGAAAATTAAAAAAACCAAAATCTATGCACTAAAAATAATAATTAAAAAATACATTAAAAAGGAAAGAAAAAACAAATAAACTTAAAGGGCAGACTCAGTGGACTATTAGGTCTCCCCACCCCCCCATAGATTTCTATGTTTCCATAAATGTACATTTTCCCAAAATTTACTCATAGTTGTGATTCATACTAGCATGTATTGATGAAACATTTGTACCCAGTTAGACCTAAACTATGACCTGCTTTTGGATTTCATAATCTTCACTCCTATCATGTTAATCTTTGGGGGGGGGGGTTTCTATCTATTATTCATTTATTTATAGTGCCCAGCTGCAAAGTCATGAGTTTTTCCTGTGTCTTTGGTTTCCTAAATATTTTATCTAACAATAAGTATAATTCTTTCCTTAAGCAGCCTAGGAAATAATCATATGGTAGAGGAAAGCTTAATTGAGCCAATCTCTATAAATTACTCACATATTTGGGAATTAGAAGGGATTTACTTCAAGTAATGTTAGCTGGATAGATTCCTTAGATCCAAAAATTGTATGTGGTTGGGAGAAGGAAACAAAGGTAACTGGGTGTGCAGGAAAGGTACATTCTGAGAATCAAAGAAGATTGAATGCTGCTGTGCTAAAGATACTTTGAGAAGGCACGGCTTAGTAGAAAAAGGCTGCCATAAGAGACAACAGCAGTCATGAAAGTGATCAGAGGAAGGGCTCAGGCAGTGCTTCAATTTTTAGGTAGTATCTTAAAGACCAAATGCAGAGAATTCAGGTTGCAGAAAATAAAGGTCGTTAATGTCACTTTGTATTATTTTGTTAGAGTAGGAGGGAAGGCTGCATCGAATCAATGAGCAAATTGAACTTCATATTCAGGAATTTTTTTTATTAACTGTCCCTTTGTATTCAGATTAGGTCTCATAATGATATAGCATTTGGGGGAAAAGATGCAGCCCAGTAATCCAGCTGCTGAAGACAAAATGGAGAAGATCTCCACAGCCACCATGTATTTCCCCTTGGTACTCAAATAGGCGGGAACAAAAGATATCCAGACACTACAAAAGACCAACATGCTGAAGGTGATAAATTTGGGTTCATTAAAGCTATCTGGTAACTTCCTAACTAGGAAGGCCACAGTGAAACTGACAGCAGTCAAGAACCCCAGAAAGCCAAGCACTGTATAAAACATTGCTGTTGAACCTTCATTACATTTTAGGACAATTTCTTCAGCTATAAAATCCATGTCAGAATCTGGGAATGGGGGAGAAATTGTCAGCCACACTGTACAAATGGTAAATTGTGTCAGGGAGCAAAATAGGACAATAGAAAAAGCCAGCTTATTCCCCACCCATTTCCTCATTTTGGAACCTGGCCTGGTGGCCATGAAAGCAAGAACAACAATGGTTGTTTTCCCTAATATGCAAGAAAGGGCTACAGAGAATATGATACCAAAAGCAGCTTGTTGCATGAAACATTTTGTTTGGTCAGGTTGCCCAACGAAGAGCAAACTGCAAAGGAATGAGAGCAGGAGAACAATGAGAAGAATGTAGGTGAGGCTCCTGTTGTTGGCTTTGACAATGGGAGTGTCCCACTTTTTAATGAAGATCCCCAACACCAAAGCTGTGATGAAAGAAAGGAAAAGACTAACGCTGGCCAAGGTGGTTCCCAATGGCTCATTGTAAGACAGGAAGGTGATTGTTTTTGGAATACAAAGATTTTGAGCCTGGTTTGGATATTGGTCTTCTGAACTTTGAAAGCAGTCAACTGCATCTGGGGAAAAAACATCATAGTCAATTTCTAGAAATGCTCAGGTAGCAGGACTGAGAGTTAATTATTGGGTTTAATATTTCCTAATTAAGTGATATCTATTTGTATTTAGTGGGAGTCTGTAAATATGCAGATACTTATCTATTGTTTGTGGTAAATCTTTCATTTTTAGTATTTATATAGCTATTGCCAACATTGAAGCCACTTTGGAGCATCCTCAGGGTTGCCACAGTGAGGATGGTTGGAGCTGTGGGAATGGCAGGGGGGAGTAGAGATTGCTGGGGACTTGTAGCCAAAATAAAATTCTTTCTCTTGGGAATAAAGGACGTTCTCACCAGGTGCTGGGGAGGCATGGACTGAAACCAACTGTAGTGGGGTTTGTGACCTGGTTGGATATTGTAATACAGGGGTGGGATTCAAAAATTTTACCGGGTTCTCTGTCCGGTTGCTGGGTGGAGATGGCCATGGTGGGCGTGGCCTAACCGCCCTCTTCCACCTTGGCAGGGGGTGTGTGTTTTCACCCTCCCCAAGCTCCAGAGGCTTTTGTTGATCCTCCATGAGGGCAAAAATGGTCTTCCCATGGGCTCCAGAGATCCTCTGGAGGCTGGAAACTGGCCCGTTTCTTGATTTCCAGAACTTCAGGTAGGTCTGCTTTTTATCCTCCTCAGGAGGACAAAAACAGCCTCCACAGGCTCCACAGCCCCACCCACCCTAAGGCCAGAAACGGGCCCATTTCGAGACTTCTGGAACTTCCGGGAGACCTCTTTTTTTTTTATTGAAAAAGTTTTACAACAACAATTACATTTCCCCCCCCTCCCCCCCTCCCCCCCTCCCTCCAAACCCCCCCCCCGGACTTCCCAGAGCAAACACAAGGTATAGTTCATTAAACAAACAGTCCTACATTAAATTTTTAAAATCTAACACAATTATAATCCTTCTCTCTCACATAACCTGACTTCTTCCATTAAAATGAAAAACAACATCCTTTATTCAAAGGCAATCCAAAATTTCTTAATCTGCGGACCTCTTTTTTTTTTTTTGAAAAAGTTTTACAACAACAATTACATTTCCCTCCCCTCCCCTCCTCCAAACCCCCGGACTTCCCAGAGCAAACACAAGGTATAGTTCATTAAACAAACAGTCCTACATTAAATTTTTAAAATCTAACACAATTATAATCCTTCTCTCTCACATAACCTGACTTCTTCCATTAAAATGAAAAACAACATCCTTTATTCAAAGGCAATCCAAAATTTCTTAATCTGCGGACCTCTTTTTTTTTTATTGAAAAAGTTTTACAAGATTTTTTCCCCCGGGGGCGTGGCCATGACCGTGGCGGGGTAAGGACCTTTCCTTCATTTCACAGGGCTTATTAATGAAGATTTATGAGAATTTATGCTGTTTGGAATGCACTGTTATGGATGAAAGTTAATAAATCATGAAGTGAAAGTGTTAACAGCCCAGCAGATTGAATTTAAAACTGGTAGGTCATCTGAAACGGCTTGAATTAAGGAGTTTCTACAGCGTGGGATGACCGAGCCGGCCGGCAGACATGATAAGTTTGGAACAAATTGCTGTGTTTTGTTTTTCCAATTATAACTATCGTGTTCTGTGTTAAAAAAATTTTTTTTATTGCTGAGGCTAAGGAGTGAATATTAAGGACTGAATCTGTTAATGAGAAGAAACTGACCTTTTGTGTTGGACTGTTTGGCAGCAAGAGGATTTTACTGGGCGGATAATTTTTTCTTTATTTTTTTTTTTCTCTTGAGAGCAAATTAATAGCTTGTCTATATCACAGAAAACAAAAAAAAGGATTCTGTTTCGAAGCTTAAGTTGGTTTCTTTTTCCTTTCTGCTTTGCTGACGTGGAGAAAAAATGGCTCTGATTAATGTTAGCTGTGAGGTTCTGTGTTTCTTTGTGGAGTGACTATGAGTCATAAGTTACTGAGAGATTATCCTTGAAAACTTGAGAGATAACAAGTGCAAATAAGCCGCTTCGCTTCAATTAAAAGACTGCCGTCCTTTGATCTTCACTAAGACCTTCTGTAAAATTGGTTTGGAATCCTAGTTTGGGGAAAAAAATTTGGTTTTTTTCAAAATGACTCAACAACTCTCAGAAACACAGCAACTTGCTGCAGCTTTAAATAAAATTGGGGAAAAAATAGCAGGACTATCAGAGTGTATGGATAATATGACATTGGAACTGACATTCGAAATGAAAAAGTTGAAGCAAGAGATGAATGAAAACTTTGCGAAGCAAAGAGAGGAAATGATAATGATTAAAGATGAAATGGAGCAGATACATGTACATGAGGTAAAAGTAGATCGGCAAATTGGCAAAATATTTTATAAAAATGAGCAGCAAGATAAGAGAATTTGTCTTTTGGAAGAAGAGATGAGGAAATATAATTTGGTTATCAGAGGAATCTCGGAAGAAAAGGAGGATAAATTGAAACAGCGGGTTTTGAAATGGATTAATGATTCGGATACGCAACTTACGTTTACAATAGCAGACCTGGCAAGTGTTTTTAGAATTGGATATAGAAGGCAAAATGGCTCTAACAGGAATGTGCTTGTCAGGTTCGCAAATCTTGGTGATAAGCTGGAAGTTATGGCCAAGGTGAGAGAGATGGGAGATGCTTTGAAGTTTGAAGGGAAGACTATTCAAGTCTTCCCGGATATATCAAGAGAAGAAAGGGCATGGAGATTTTTTTTAAAACCAATTACAAAAGTTTTGAGAGATAATGGAATTAAATATAATTGGAGGCCACCACAACAATTGAAATTTTTTTATAAAGGAAGGATGCATACAATTACCCCAGATATAGATGCATTATTATATTTACGGGAGCTTGGACTGATTGAGATGGAGGATTTAATGGAGATAAAAGATCAAATGCTTAAGATGGGTGGAACATATGCGGAAACATCAATCCCAGAAGAAGAAAAAGGGGCTATTGGAGGGCAAGACTCTAAAGGGTTAAAGAGGAAAGAAATATCACCTGTGTTGGTTGAACAGAAGAAAAGTCGTGAGGATACAGCAGGAGAAGAAGCAGATAAGAGTCTTGGAAAATACGAAGCCGAATGCGGGAGAGAATCATCGCTATCTTTTTTTTTGAGTGATGAATTTAAATAGACAGCCCGAAAGAAGTGGCCCGGGCATTGGCACGTCCCCTCTCCCCCATTCTCTTTATAGAGGCGAAACCGATGAGGATGTGGGGGAAGAAGATTGTTTGTACTTTATTGTTTTTTTTTTCTTATTGTTGTTTATATGTTAAATATAGGTTATATGGTAGTTTAATGTTAGGTTGTGGGCACAGAAAGGAAGATGCGGGGATAGGATTAAAAAAATTATATTTTAAATGGGAGTTATAAAAATAATGTCATGGAATGTGAAGGGTACAGGGAATCAGATTAAAAGAAGAAGATTGGAATTTAAGATTAAAAGGGATTTACCAGACATTTTATTTTTACAAGAAACCCATCAGAAATCTGAAGATTCAAATAGAATGTATATAAAAGGTATGCAAATATATGAAAAAGCATTTGGAACTTCAAAAGCTAGAGGAGTTGCAACACTGATATCAGATAGGGTGTACTTTGAAAAACATAAGGTAATTTTGGATGAAGATGGAAGATATGTAATAATTGTTGGAAATCTTAATGAGGAAAAAGTGACACTTGTTAATTTATATTTACGAATGAAAACAAAGAGAATTTCTTGAAAAATAACAAAATTTTGGAGAATGAAAGTGTAGGAAAGTAATTGTGGCTGGGGATTTTAATTTAATCAGAGATAAAATAGACAGTACTAATCCCACCCGCTGTGGAGGAGCAAATAAAATGGGGATTTTAAATATGTGGATGCTTCAAACGGCGTGGTCGATGTGGAGAGAGGTCAAAGGAATTGAGAGAGTATACACTTTTTCTCTAAGATATATAATACATATTCTAGAATTGATTATATTTTTCTTTCTAAAGATTTGTTGAATAATGTGGATAAGGTAGATGTGGAATTTTAAAGATTCTGATCATGCAGAAGTTATGGTGGACTTAGATTTTAATTTTGAGAAAAAGAAGCTATTGGAGATATGACGAGAAACTGAATATAACGGTGATAAAATTGGTATAGTATCATTGGATATTTTTAAAGCTTTTGATTCCGTACAATGGGAAACTATTAAAGTAATTGTGGAGGCTTTAGGTTTTGGTAACAAGTTTATACATGTTATTTCAAAATTGTACCAAAAAGCAGTGCAAGAGTGAAGGTGAATGGAATATTAACTGAAGAGATAAAATTAGAAGCAGGTACGAGACAAGGATGTCCCTTGTCCCCAACATTATTTTTATTGGCTATGAAAATTTTGACAAAAATGATAGAAAAAGATGAAGAATTAGAAGGATATAAGGGGTATAAGATAAATTTGTATGCGGATGATACTTTAATTATTTTGAAAAATGTAGAGAAAGATCTGAAAAGATATATAAGCATTTGATAGAATTTGAGAAATGACAGGATTGAAAGTAAATTGGTCAAAGTCAGAATTATTGATGGATAGTAATGGTAATGAGTCTGAGAATATGCAAGAGCAATTTGGGATAAGGATTAAAACACATTGAAATATTTGGGTATAGTGCTTTCACTTAAGGTTAAAGAATTGAAAAAACTTAATTATGATGTGGTGATTAATGAAATTGAGAAGAAGATAGATAAATATAAAATGTTAAAGTTGTCTTGGTTTGGTAGAATTGCAATGTGTAAGATGATGTTGCTGCCCAAGTTCAACTTTTTATTCGAGATGCTACCGCTAAATTTGACAGAGAAAGATATTGAAGGATATCAGAAAAAACTGGATAAATTTTGTAATGGTGGCAAAAGACCTAGATTAGTGAAGAAAATGTGGTATCAAAATCAAAAGGAAGGTGGATTAGGAATCCCCAAATTATTTAATTATTACTGTGCGTATGGTATCCGGATAGTGGTAAAAATATTTAAAGGTGAAGATAACTATTGGAGAGACTTAGAGTTAAGGGATATAGAGAAATTTGGATCAAGGTGGTTTTTAGATAAAGCAAATTCAAAATGTGTAATTAGAAGTTATTGGTTAAAGGGATTAAGTAAAATGTGGAATAAATTTGTTAAAATTTTAATTCCGGATATAATCTTTTTGGGGGAGACAATTGGAATTTGGCCGATTAAAAATAATATAAAACGTAATGAAGTGATTAAAGAGGAAAATATAGAAATTATTAGAGATTGGATAAAAGTTATGAAAAACGAAAGGAGGAATAAAGAAATTATTGAAAAATTAGGGTTAAGTTGGTTTGAAAAAATACAGATAGAAAAATGGTCAAAAAAATTAAGGGAAAATTATGTAATAAATAGATGTGAAACTGAATTTGAATATTTAGTATCTCGGATTATGAAAGATGAAATTGGGCTAAAGGGACTCGTTAGTAGGGTTTATAAGATTATAAATTCTGATGAAAAATTACAAAGAGTGATGAGGACAAATTGGGAAAAAGATCTTAATATTGAAATACCAGAGTCAGATTGGAATGTGAATTGGAATAGTAGAATTATGAGAACTTTATCTATAAGGATTAAAGAGCACAATTATAAAGTTGTTTGGAAATGGTATTTGACCCCAGTAAGATTGTCACAAATGGATAAAAAAATTAGTAAAAAATGTTGGAGATGTGAGATGGAATTGGGGACTTATGAACATATGTGGTATAAATGTGATAAGGTTAAAAGTTTTGGCAACAATTGGAGAAAATGATATTTGAAATGATGGGGAAAGTAATAACATTGAG
Source organism: Ahaetulla prasina (assembly GCF_028640845.1). NCBI lineage: Eukaryota > Metazoa > Chordata > Lepidosauria > Squamata > Colubridae > Ahaetulla > Ahaetulla prasina. Next base: position 13,054,755 of record NC_080542.1, on the reverse strand, counting down.
AGTGGAAACTATATTATTGTTGGTAATTAAGGAAATAGAATTAACAAAATATGAAAAAGAATTGATTAGAATTATGATTATAATAGGTAGAATTATAATAGCTAGACATTGGAAACTAGATGTGATTTTTAGAATAGAAGAGTGGAATTCTGAAATGTGGAAATTAGCTTTAAATGATAAAATGACATGTGATATTAAAATTAGAAGTGGTGTGTATAAAGAAGATATTTTCTGGAAGACTTGGAAACCTTTTGTGGACTTTGCGCTTGGAACATTGGACGCTTCGGTACCTGTACCTCGAGAACGTGGATTTTGGCGATCGTGAGGATATATCCGAAGACCCAAATCTTCCTTTTTTTTTATGTATAGCACAAGGGTGTAATAATGTACTTTCTTTTTTTGTTTGTTTGTTTGTTGCAAAAAAGTAATAAAAAAATTAAAAACAAAAAAACAAAAAAAACAAGATTTTCCCCCCCATATATCCCCCCTCCCCCCAACCCTAACCCTTCCCCTCCCTCCTCCCTCCTTCCCCCATCCTCTCCCCCCCTCCTTCCCAGAGCAAATACAGCATTTCGTATTTAACAATCATAAACTAAAATATGCTAATTAACATAAACACCCATCCCTCTTCTTGAACCTCAGCTCCCCTTTTCCATAAAAGAAGAAGAAAAAGGAAAATATTAATACTAATACAATTACATTCTATTCATTTAAAAGCTGTTTAGTATTTTGTTATTTCAATCTCCATTATATATATCTTTCAAAAATAATCTTTCAAATATGGTGATAGTTCTACCTTCTTATCTAAGTCCATTAAGTTTAAAATCCAATCTTCTGTAATAAACAATATCCCATCTTCCAATGTCCTCCGAGAGCCTCTGAGTAGCCCAACACTTACCTGACATCTAAAAAAGCTCACGTGGAGACTCCTGTAAGGGGAGGGGAGGGGTGGGAGGGGCAGGTTGGGCAGGACAGCCAGTCCTTGCAATTACTGGTTTGGCAAACCAGATGTAAAATTAGCATTCGGTTCGGAACCAGTCCAAACAGGCTGAATCACACCCCTGATGTGATGGACATGTGGACTGGGGGAAAGGAACTTTGAATTTAATTTGGGTGGGAAAAACCTCGGGACCTTCAGAGTTGGGTTTTCACCAGATGTGCCAATATGACATGCCTAATAAATTTAGACTTTGAGGAGCACCTTGGCCTCAGAGTTTTGATTGCATTGGGTCTGTTACTTGGAACCCTGACAGCTATATCATTGGTTTGATCACCTCATTAGAAATCAGTTGTAGAAGGTTTGGAAATTAGCATTTTGAATAAAGAAGACTGAATAGCTTTGCACAACACAACTTTTACCTGTCTCGTTTGAAATTTCCCCTTTTGCACATGGACAGCAAGCAAAACAGCAAAATGACTTCCCTTCTATTTTCATCTTCCTCCACCCAGAATAGCAATGGTCATTGCATTTAGAAAGAGGTAGAATCTATCAAGAAGTGAAACCAGGATTTATTAAATCTAAAATTTCAGAATATTCTACTTGAATGTCTTTCAAGAATTGATGGAAAAAGTAACAAAGTAAGAACAACAATTTCACCATTCTTCCTGTCATTTTGGACATAAAGGGGAAATTGGCAGAATCCCCATCCATTATCCACCTCCTCCTCCTCCCCATCATCATCAGAGTTGGATAGGATCTTAAAAGTACAAGATGTAAAGTACCCCTTGGGTACTATTATGGTTAAAAGAAGAAAATGTGTTTTGAACCTTACAGAATAAGAGAGCAAACAGAATAACCTAGATGAAAGGGACTTTGGAGGTCTTCTAGTCCAACCCCATGCTCAAACAGCAGACCCTATACTATTTCAGACAAATGGATGTCCAATTTCTTCTTAAAAGCCCCCAATGAGGGGCCATCCATAACCCCTGAGGGCAAGTTGTTGATTGCTCTCATTCAGAAAAAATCTCCTTACTTCTAGGTTGCTTCCATCTTTGGTTAGTTTCTATCCATTGTTTCTTGTTTTGCCTTCTGGTGCTTTGGAAAATAAGTCGACCCCCTCTTCTTTGTGGCAGTCCCTCAAATATTGGATGACTGTTATCATATCACCCTTAGTCCTTCTTTTCTAAATTAATTCACCCATCTACAGTATTTATTTCTGTTTCCTATTCACTATTCCCCTACTGATTCTTTTTTTAAGCATTTCACCACTCCACTGCTGAATACCAAATAAGAAGAACCATAAGAACAAGAACAAGAACAAGAACAAAAATCATCATCAACATGGTAGTACAGAAGAAAAAAATATAATAATGTTTCAAGAAAGCTGAATTACCCAAAGTCCAAAAGTTTTATGAGATTAAAAAAACATGAGATTAAAACATGAGATTAAAAAAACATGAGATTAAAAATGAAGATATAAGAATGTCCCAATTAATAGAGGTAATTAAAAAACAGAACAATAACAAAACGCCAGAGCCCGATGGGTTACTGTTAAGTTCGGGAAGTAACGAGGCTGGAGACCCAGGGTAGTGACAACAGCTCTTTAATATAGGGTGAACCCAGCAACAGGCTGGGCGAAAACCCTCTCCTTTTATACAGTTCTGTTGGAGGTTTTGACCAATCAGCAACGTGCTGATTTCCCGCTCAAATATTTAAAGGTACAACATTAATACATAACACTCCTCCCCTCCCAGAAAACACTTTGCCTCTATTTACATAAATATTTACATGTTATTTTTCGACGTAGTCACGCAAATAACCTGGGCGTCTCCTAGTCCTTTCTGACCTGCGCGGTTCAGTTCTGGGTGGTGTTTTGAGCTGGTCGGAGGGGCTGTTTTCTCCTCCCAGCACTTTCTCTGGGCCAACGGGCTCCGGATTATTGGCCGACTCTTTTTCTTGGCTATCGGGCCTTGGATTACTTTTTTCAATTTCCCTGCCGCTTCCCTCGGGAACCTGATGGCGTCGCTGGAACTCTGGGATCTCAGCTAAGTCTTGCGCCTCCCCCGGGTCATTGTTGGCTGTGGAATCAAATTGGTATTGATCATGATATGTTTCATTTGGTTCAGTTTGGTCGGTTATTCGTTTCCTTAACTGATCTATGTGGCGCCTCCACACTCTGTTGTCGGGTAGCTCTACCACGATGATTTTGGGCCAGTTACTTTAATTATTTGTCCTGTGAGCCAACTAGGGCCGTCCCCATAGTTTCGAGCCCACACCGGGTCGCCTATGCTCATTTCCCTGGTCTTTTCTAGTTTTCCCTTGTAACCCTCTGGTGTGTAATGGGGATTCAAACGGTCCAGTGGGCACCGGAGTTTCCGTCCCATTAGCAATTTGGCTGGGCTTTTCCCGGTGGCCGTGCTTGGGGTTCTGTGCTGGATGGCTAGGAAAAAGTCTATTTTTGTTTGCCAGTCACCTGGCTTTAGCCTGGACAATGCCTCCTTAGCGCTCCGGACGGAACGCTCTGCAAGGCCATTCGACGCAGGGTGAAAAGGCGCAGAGAGGGCATGTCGGATGCCTTCCTCTGCCAGGTATTCTTCAAACTGGGCTGCCGTGAATTGAGGCCCATTGTCGGACACCAGAGTGTCCGGCAATCCGTGAGTTGCGAATAGGTGGCGCAGGGTTGCAATTACTGCTTCGGCCGTAGTGGATTTCATGAGTATGACCTCCAACCATTTAGAAAATGCATCCACAACTATTAGGAATGTTTGGCCGTGAAAAGGGCCAGCAAAATCAATGTGGATTCTTGACCAGGGCCCTTGGGGCTTTTCCCATTCTCTGACTGGGGCCGTTGGGGGTAGAGGTCTGGATTCTTGGCAAGCCTGACATTTCCCTACCCTCTCAGCAATCTCTGCGTCCATGAGTGGCCACCATACATAGCTTCTGGCGAATCCCTTCATCCTTACGATCCCTGGGTGACCCTCGTGGAGGAGGTCCAATACCTTTCCCCTTAACTTTTCAGGAATTATTACACGATCACCCCATAACAGACACCCCCCTTGAGCTGAGAGCTCATCTCGTTTTTTGACAAATTCTTTGAACCTTTCGCCCGGCGCAGCGGGCCACCCTCTCTGTACCCAACCGAGTACAGTCCTTAACACAATGTCCCGGTATGATGCCCGAGCCACTTCCTTAGATGTGACTGGGCCAGAGTCCAAAGAGTCAATAAGTAGGATGGGTGTCCCTGGAGTGGGGTCTTCGGTCGCCCCAGGTAGTGGGCATCGGCTTAACGCGTCTGCATGCCCCACTTCTTTTCCTGGTCGATGTTGCAGCTTGTACGAATAAGCGGCTAAGAATATAGTCCATCGGGTCAATCGCGAAAGTGCCACAGGCGTTGGGCGGTCGCCAGCCAGTATTCCTAGTAGCGGTCTGTGGTCAGTCACGATTTCGAAATTCCGCCCAAATACATACTCGTGGAATTTCTTGACCCCTGACACAATGGCTAGTGCTTCTTTGTCTAACTGGCTGTAGTTCCTCTCTGGGGAGGACATCGTTCTTGAATAGAACGCTATAGGGGCTTCTGTGCCGTTTGGAAGTCTATGGCTGAGTACGGCCCCCACCCCATAAGGGGAGGCATCGCAAACCAACACTAGGGGTAATGAGTCGTGATATTGGATGAGCAGGCTATCACTTGAGAGCAGGTTCTTTACTGCTTCAAAAGCCCTATTTTCTGACTTTCCCCAAGACCAAACAGTATTTTTCCCTAAGAGCCTATGCAGCGGTTCCAAGAACGGTTGCTTTGTTCTTTAAAAGACCGCGTAAAATTAACCAATCCCAGGAATGCCTGCAGCTCTGCTTTGTTTTTGGGCGCTGGAGCCTTCTAATTGCCTTAACCTTGCTCTCAGTAGGGTGAATTTTCTTGTCTATCCGTAGCCCAAGAAGTCGGATTCGACCCGATCTGGCATTTGTTTGTCTTGACTTTTAACCGCTGTCCGGAAAATGCTCAAGACCTTTCTTAACCGCCTCCCCAGTTCCTCCATGTTTTCCCTGAAATTAGGACATCATCAAGTAGGAACTACCCTGGGAGCCCCTGCAGTAGTCGTTCCATCAGGTTTTGAACAGCCCTGGTGCCACACTGACCCCAAATTGCAATCGGTGCACTTGAAGGCACCCCTGTGCCACAATCGCTTGGGCTTCGCCAGCGGGCGTCTACTGGCAGTTGTTGGTAGGCTTGGGCCAAGTCTAACTTTGCAAAGACTTGCCCTTGCCCCAACGAGTGCAATAAGTGTTGCACCACGGAACCGGTAAGCGCTTTTCTGTAAGGCTTTGTTAAGCGCCGCCTTGTAGTCAGCGCAAATTCTAATTGACCCGTCCGGTTTTATGGGGTGACGATTGGCGCCTCCCACCTTGCGTGATCGACTGGCACCAAGATCCTTGATTAATGAGCTTATCCAGCTCCTTATCAATTTTGGTTTTAGGGCAAAGGACTCTCCTCGCCTTAAGCCTAATGGGGGCTACCTGGGGTCTAAGTTGAAGGAAATAGGGTCCCTTGTACTTGCCCAGGCAGTCCTTGAAGACATCTTCGAACTCGTTAAAGAGAATGTCTTTCAGGTTACAGTCACTTGTAGATGCCAGTCACCCCATGCCCAGGGCACGAAACCAGTCTAGTCCCAACAGACTGGGCAGAGTTCCTTCGACGATCGTGATGGGCAGGGTCTTTTATGTGGACCATACTCGACTCGGACGGAGGTGGTCCTCGAACAGGGATGCGATTCCCTGGTAGTCGTGCACTCGTAGCCGTTGTGCTTGCAGGTGGCGCCGCGACGGACGGCAGCGACTTCGCCAGAGTGTCCCAGGACATGATGGTGATCGCTGATCCCGTGTCTACTTCAAGCCTGCACCGCATTCTCTATCTTGGGCTTTGTGAAGATCTTCTTTCCACTTTGGTTGAGGCGCGCCTATAATGACAGTCGCTTGGTTAGACTTCGCTTTCTTGTTTGAACCAATCGCGGGCCGCCTTTCCGGTTCCGCTGATTGGCCGATTTGAATTTTCGGCGGAAGGTTGGGCCGCCTGCAAACCTGAGCTATGCCCTTTCTTCCCACACCGCCGCATGTTGCGCTTTAAACCTGCAGCGTTGGCGCTGGTGCTGCCCTCCGCAGCTTCCGTGACTCGCCACGGTCCTCAATGTCGCGTTTCGGTCCGGCAGACCCTTCCTCATCTCGCCTCACCGTCGGATTCGGACTGAATCTCCTCCTGGTGTACTGGCGCTGGCTTTGCACTCGCCTTTGGATTGAAGAGGCTTTTGCAGGGTCTCTGCTGCTTTAGTAGACATTTCGTGTGCTCTGGCTTCGTCCAGAGCGTTGGCTAGTGTCAGGTTGCTCTTGGCTAGCAGCCGCCGCCAGACGGATGTCCTTGACCCCTCGGACGAGTTGCTCGAGTAGCACCTCGCCCAGGTCTCGGTATCCGCAGTCCTTGGACGCCTTCTTAAAGCGGCCATGTAGTCGCCGATGGACTCGCCTCCATCTGTCTCGTTCTCCGAATTCAAACCGCTGCACGTATTTGGGCGGCGTCGGCGCGAAATGGTTCTTCAGCAAAGTCTGCAGAGTCGGCCACGATACCGATTGTATCGGCGTTGGCTCTGCCAGGGCTTCCGCAATCTCGATGACCTCCGGCCCACAATGGCTTAAGAAGTAAGCCCGTTTGCGGTTATCAGGGATCCCCTGTAGTTCGTTGGCTTCTAGAAAGCTTTCGAAACGGGTCATATACGTTCCCCATTTCTCCTTGACCGGGTTGTACGGTGCGGGTGGCGTGTTTGCCATTTCCGCGTTTCTGCCCTGAGTTTGCTGGGTTCGGAACTATCGCGCTTCAGCTCGGTTCTGGTTCTCCTTAGCCTCGAGATCCCATCCTCGTCGCCAATGTTAAGTTCGGGAAGTAACGAGGCTGGAGACCCAGGGTAGTGACAACAGCTCTTTAATATAGGGTGAACCCAGCAACAGGCTGGGCGAAAACCCTCTCCTTTTATACAGTTCTGTTGGAGGTTTTGACCAATCAGCAACGTGCTGATTTCCCGCTCAAATATTTAAAGGTACAACATTAATACATAACAGTTACCATCGAAACTATATAAAGAAATACAAGAGTCTTTAGGAGAAATACTAATTGAGGTCTATAATGCGGTATTAAAAGAAGCAAAGGCACCAGCGTCATGGGTGGAGGGAAATATTACTTTGATTCCAAAGAAGAACACTGACTTATAACTAATCCAGAATTATTTATTTTATTTTATTTTTTTTATTTTTTTTTATTAAATTTTTATACCGCCCTTCTCCCGAAGGACTCAGGGCGGTGTACAGCCAGAATAAAAACAAAATATATACAATTTAAAACAACATTTAAAAAGAGCAAATTTTAAAGGCTGATTATTAAAATTTAGATTTAAAGATTTAAAAATATTAAGAATGCCCAATTTAAAATTCAACACAAATTATGCCAGTCCCGCTTTAATAAATAGATATGTTTTGAGCTCACGACGGAAGGTCCGAAGATCAGGCACTTGACGCAGGCCAGGGGGAAGTTCGTTCCAGAGCGTCACTGCCCCCACAGAGAAGGCCCTACTCCTGGGGGCCGCCAGCCGACACTGTTTGGCGGACGGCACCCTGAGAAGACCCTCTCTGTGAGAGCGTACGGGTCGGTGGGAGGCAAAGGGTAACAGCAGGCGGTCTCATAAGTACCTGGGTCCTAAGCCATGGAGCGCTTTAAAGATAGTTACCAAAATCTTGAAGCGCACCTGAAAGACCACAGGAAGCCAGTGCAAGCTACGGAGCAGCGATGTCACGTGGGAGCCACGAGCGGCTCCCGTTACTACTCGTGCAGCCGCATTCTGGACTAACTGCAGCCTCCGGGTGCACCTCAAGGGCAGCCCCATGTAGAGAGCATTGCAATAATCCAGCCTAGACGTAACCAGAGCGTGAGTGACCGTGCATAAGGCATCCCGGTCAAGGAAGGACGAACTGGCGAACCAAGCGAACTTGGTAAAAGGCCCTACTGTGACGGCCGCCAGGTGTTCATCAAAAGACAGCCGTCCATCCAGGAGGACGGCCAAGTTGCGAACCACCTCCTTTGGGGCCACTAACTCGTCCCCAACAGTCAGCTGCGGGTGCAGCTGACTGTACCGGATGCCGCATCCACAGCCACTCCGTCTTGGAGGATTGAGCTTGAGTCTGTTTCTCCCCATCCAGACCCATACAGCTTCCAGGCACCGGGACAGCACTTGACCGCTTCGCTGGGGTGGTCCGTGTGAAAAGTACAGCTGAGTATCATCAGCGACAGATGATAACTCACCCGAAACCACTGATGACCTCACCCAGCGGCTTCATATAGATGTTGAACAGGATAGGCGAGAGAATCGACCCCTGAGGCACCCCACAAGGGGGGCGCCTCGAGGCGACCTCTGCCCCCTGTCAACACCGTCTGCGACCGGTCAGAGAGATAGGAGGAGAACCACCGATAAACGGTGCCCCCCACTCCCAATCCCTCCAACCGGCACAGCAGGATACCATGGTCGATGGTATCGAAGGCCACTGAGAGATCTAATAGGACCAAGGCAGAGGAACAACCCCTGTCCCTGGCCCTCCAGAGGTCATCCACCAACGCGACCAAAGCCGTCTCCGTGCTATAACCGGGTCGGAAGCCAGACTGGAACGGGTCTAGATAGACAGTTTCCTCCAGGTGCCGAGGAGCTGCCATGCAACCATTTCTACAACCTTCGCCACAAAGCGAAGGTTGAGACTGGACGGTAATTACCAAAATAGCTGGGTCCAGGAAGGCTTCTTGAGGAGAGGTCTCACCACCGCCTCTTTCAAGGCGGCGGGAAAACCCTTCCATCAAAGAAGCATTTATAATCCTGGAGCCAGCCTCGTGTCACTTCCTGAGCAGCCAGCACTAACCAGGAAGGGCACGGGTCCAGTAAACATGTAGTTGCATGTAACCTCCCAGCAACCTGTCCATGTCCTCGGAGCCACAGACTCAAACTCATCCCAAATAACCTCAACAAGACGTGTCTCTGTCATCTCAGCTGGATCATCGCAATCTTGGTCCAAACTATCCAAGCTGAACGATTTTATCGTGATAGATAACCATTAAACTCCTCAGCTCGTCCTGTAAGGGTCATCCCGTCCCTCTTGATGGAGGAGGAACGGTCACCCGAAACAGGGTGGCCGGGAGTTATCTGCCGATGCAATGAGGGTGGAAACGCATAACGCGCTCCCTCATTGCCACTAGGTAGGTCTAGTAAAGGACCTCACCAGTGTCCGATCAGCCTCGGAACAGCTAGACCTCCAAGTACTCTCTAGGCGTCTTCTCCGGCGTTTCATCTCTCTCAGCTCCTCGGAAAACCAGGGAGCCAATTGAGATCTACGCGGGTCAGAGGTCGCAAAGGCACGACACGGTCCAAAGCCAGCCGCGCCCGCTCCCAGGCCGCAACCAGTTCTTCAGTCGTGCTGCGGGTAAGATCCTCAGGAACGCCCAAGCTCCGTCCGGAACCTCTCCGGGTCCATCAGGCACCTGGGACGGAACCAACGCATTGGCTCCGTCTCCCTGCGGTGGTGAGCGGCGGTCCGAAAGTCCAGGCGAAGAAGAAAATGATCTGACCATGACACTGGCTCTTTAACTATATCTCCTAAATCCAGATCATTAACCCACTGACCAGAGATAAAAATCAGGTCTAGCGTGCCTCCCCCAATGTGTGTAGGGCCATCAGTTACTTGAATCAGGTCCAAGGCCGTCATGGAGGCCTGGAACTCCTGAACCACCGTTGATGACAAGCCGGCTGATGGCAGGTTGAAATCCCCCAAGACCAAAAGTCTGGGAATCTCAACCGCCACGCCAGCAAGCACCTCTAGTAGCTCAGGTAGGGCTGTAGTCACGCAGCAAGGAGCCAGGTACGTGATCAACAGCCCCATCTGATTCCGGTGGCCCCACTTCACAAGGAGGGATTCACAGCCAGCTATCTGAGGAACAGTGGACTCCCTCGGCCCTAGACTTTCTTTAATCACAACCGCCACCCCCCCACCCCTACCTTGGGCCCTCGGCTGATGGAATGCACGGAAACCCGGAGGGCACAGTTCAACCAGGGGTACACCCCCTTCTGTGCCCAACCAGGTCTCCGTAATGCCCATGAAGTCCGCGGACTCCCTCTGAATCAGATCACAAATCAGGGGAGCCTTATTGACCACGGACCGGGCATTGCAAAGCATCAGCCGAAGACCCAAGCTCTGAGGGTCTTGACCTTCCGGGGAACGAGTGAGGACTGAGGGGCCGGAGCACGTGATCGCTTTTAAACATCGAACACGTGCTCCCGAAGAACGATACGACCCCCCGCCTCCGCCATATCTGCCTCTCCCACTTACCGTACAGATGGAATAATACTCTCTGCTCTGCACATACCCCTCCCCCCTGTCTTCGGACCGGCTTTAATAATGTTGTGAGCGTGCACTGGGACTGGACATACCCTCCCTGACGGGTTTCCCCCAACACCCGACTTTACCCTCCCCCCCTTTAAAAATTCCCTATTTAAAAATCCCCAAAGACTCTTCCTTGACGCATGCCATCTCTGTGGGTCCCAAGACCCGTCATTGAGGCCGGCCCTAGGTAATGTGGCAGGCCATTCCTGCGAGGCGGGGGCACCTCGCAGGTGCAAGAGTTCATGTGGCAAATAACGCATGGAATCAGTCGACAGCTGACTATGTCCCCTTTAGCAGCTGAGATGTTATACTGAGATGTTTTTCCGGGGTCCAGTATCAGATGGAAAAAGAAAACAGGCAGTCTGTCCTGGATAGATGTAAAATCCATTAGATAGATGTAAAATCCATTGCTATCCTGGTGGATTAACAGACAAAAGATCGTAAACCGTCTTAACCCAACCCGGTCCAAAGCATGACTGCTCTGTTCCATAGTCCGAATCCCCTCAGGGGATTCCGTCGCCTCCTTCACGTCGCTCACCGTCGCCTCCTTCACGTCGCTCACCCCTCCTCCAGCACCGTGCACGGCGGCCATGGTTATCAAAAGGCCTAACCTTGTCCAACGGCCACCAGATAGATGTTCCGCTGGGCCAGAGAGTGCCGTCTGCGGGAGAGATGTTCCAGCAGTCCAGGGAGGAGGACCGAGGGTGGGGGTAAAAGGGTAGCCACAATGTCAGCTGGAGGATACACCGTCCTGCCCCACGCCTCGGCATGGTCGTCAAGTCCACCACTCGCCCCCACCCTCAGTGGGGGAGATGGTCCAACGAGCTGGGAACCAGAAGACCAGGAGGCGTAGTCCAGGGGTGCAACCAGGGGTGTAACCAGGGCGCGGCTGAATGAGCGCCGTCTCAGCTGAAAGCATGCAGCCCCCTCCCCTCATCTCCACAAGGCCGCCTCCACCTGTCCGCCGAGCCTCAACCGCCGACGGGGAAGCTGTTATGGCGAAGCGAGGGCCAAAGTGCCAAGCCACGCAGTCCGGGCGTCGCGGCGTAGTTGGCACACGCCGCCCCCCCCACACCTCCACATGGCCATTCATCTCCCACCGCTCACCCTGCATTTAACAGGGAGATGATAACAAGAGCGGGGGACCCGGGACCATGAGGCTCAGTCCGAGGGGTGTCGTCTGATGGAAGCAGTTAGCGGCGCTAGAAACAAACGCCGCTAACCGCCAAACAGCTGAGAAACAGCTGAGGACCGGCCACCCGCCACGCACCTCCGCGAGGCCGCCATCTTCGCCCACCCCGTCTCCGGCTTCTCCAACCTCCAACACAGCGACCGCGGGTTCAAAAAGGTCCTAGGACCCCACCCGCGGTTGCTGGGATGTAAAGTTCATCGGGCCGGGGGAAGCAAGCGGCAGAGGAGGCAGCAGGACATCGCCATCAGCCAGGGATCTTGCCAACCGCCGATCAGAGCGCTCAGTAAGCCGCCATTCTTGCGCATGCGTAGAGAGTCTTATAGAACACTACACTACTTACCAGAGCTTATAAAACATTTGCTAGACCAATTCTTGAATACAGGTCACCTGTCTGGAACCCATACCACATTTCAGACATCAGTACAATTGAACGTGTCCAGAAATATTTTACAATAAGAGTTCTCCACTCCTCTGAATACAACAAAATACCTTATGCCACCAGACTTGAAATCTTGTGTTTAGAAAACTTAGAACTCCGCCGCCTTCGACAGGACCTAAGTTTAACTCACAGAATCATCTATTGCAATGTCCTTCCTGTTAAAGACTACTTCAGCTTCAATCACAACAATACAAGAGCAAACAATAGATTTAAACTTAATGTTAACCGTTTCAATCTTGATTGCAGAAAATATGACTTCTGTAACAGAGTTGTTAATGCTTGGAACACACTACCTGACTCTGTGGTCTCTTCTCAAAATCCCCAAAGCTTTAACCAAAAACTGTCTACTATTGACCTCAGCCCATTCCTAAGAGGTCTGTAAGGGGCGTGCATAAGAGCACAAACATGCCTACCATTCCTGTCCTATTGTTTTCTTTCATTATATCCAATTAATATAGTTATTGCATGCTTATGCTTATATATATATGCTTATATATTATATAGTTACTTTCATGCTTATGCTTATATATACTGTTGTGACAAAATAAATAAATAAATAAATAAATAAATATCACTGCTGAATTCAGACTACAAAATATTTATGGCAATAATGGCTGAAAGGCTAAAAAGATATTTCAATGATTTTATACACACTGACCAAAATGTTGTTGTTTTTTTGTCGAAAAGGCAAATAAGAAATAATATAAGTACAATACTGGATGTGTTAGAATACTATGAAGTGCATAGTGATACACAAGTGGCATTGATATTTCTAGATGCACAAAAAGCTTTTGACAATGTGAATTGGGACTTCATATTAAAACGGTTAAAATATATGGAATTGGGCAAAAACTTTATAAATGTATTTAAAGCAATATACTCCAATCAAGAGGCAAGAATCATAATAAATTAGGAAGTAACACAACATTTTAAGATTCAGAAGGGTATGGCACAGATGTAGGTTATCACCACTATTATTCATATTAACTTTAGAGGTTTTAACAAGAATAATTTGGGAAGACAAACAAATTAAGGACTGGAAATTAAGAAAGAAGTGTACAAACTGCAAACCTTAGCAGATGATCTTGTATTTATTATAGTAGAGCCATTACAATCTGATCCGCTGCTTATGGAAGTACTGGGTGAATATGGGGAAGGAGCTGGGTTGAAGGTAAGTAAGTAAAAAACCAAAATGATAGTGAAAAACATGAAAAAGGAACTGACAGAGAGAAAAAGTCTCCAAATAGTGAAAAAAGTGAAATATTTAGGAATACTACTAATGGCAAGATGTATAACATTTCAAAAGGACAATTACAATAAACTAAATGATCAAATTAAGTTGGATTTGGTAAGATGGGGAAAGCTGCAGCTCTCCCTTATGGGGAGAATTGCGACAGTAAAAATGAACATCTTGTCAAAAATACTGTTTTTATTTCAGAATATATCCATAAAATTAGATGCTGTCACCTTTTTCTCATATGTGGGAAAGTAGGGGGGGTGATTTTCGTAGAGGGATTGTCTTTAGACATAATAGCATTCTTCCTGTCGGTCAAGGCAGGCCGATCCTTCATCTGGAGAAGGAGTGGTCGGAGTGCTGTCTCGAGATGGGACGGATAGTGGTTGGAGCATGTGATCGACTGCAGAGTCAGGGGATGGTTTGGGGTTTTTTGATTTACTGAGAGAAAACCAGGATCTCTCAGATTCGGGTTTTCCCAGATGTGCCAATTTGCCTATTATAGAATAGAGTAGAGTAGAGTAGAGTAGAGTAGAGTAGAGTAGAGTAGAGTAGAGTAGAGTAGAATAGAATAGAATAGAATAGAATAGAATAGAATAGAATAGAATAGAATAGAATAGAATAGAATAGAATAGAATAGATTTTTTTATTGGCCAAGTGTGATTGGACACACAAGGAATTTGTCTTGGTGCATATGCTCTCAGTGTACATAAAAGAAAAGATACCTTCATCAAAGTACAACATTTACAACACAAATGATGGTCATAGGGTACAATTTAACACTTAATGATATAACACTTAATGATAATCATAGGGTAGGATAATCATAGTAAACAGAATTTTGAAAAAATTCTTGCTTCAGAGTTTTACTTGGAGTTGGGTTTTTTTTTTCTGGAATGCTGACACCTCGCTCTCTACATTAGAGGTGCTAGTACATCCAAATTTTGTCAAACTTGGAAAAGCAGTCACATACAAAGAGATTTTAAATGAAGGAGGAGAATTAAAATCTAGAAAAGAACTACAAGATGAAGGGGTAGCAATGGAATGGTGAGCATATCTACAGATCAAATCACGCTATATGCAGTGATGGGTTTCAAAAAAATTTACTACCGGTACTGTGGGTGTGGTTTGGTGCACATGGCATGGCTTGGTGGGTGTGGCAGGGGAAGGATAGTGTAAAATCTCCATTCCCTCCCCACTCCAGGGGAAGGTTACAGCAAAATCCCCATTTCCTCCCTATCAGCTGGGACTTGGGAGGCAGAGAATAGATGGGGGCAAGGCCAGGCAGAATTTTTACTACCAGTTTTCTAAACTACGCAAAATTTCCACTACCAGTTCTCCAGAATTGGTCGGAACCTGCTGAAACCCACCTCTGGCTATATGAAGGATAAAAAGGAATGGGGTATTAAAAAAGAATTGACAGCATTAGATAAAATTGTATTAGGAATGGATGAAAAGGCAATAAAGAAAATTTATCAATATCTATTGGAATATAAAATGGCGGAAGAACAAGTGAAGGAAACTATGGTAAAGTGGGCCCAAAATTTTGGTTCTAATATTAATATAGATAATTGGCAGGATCTATGGGAGAGAAACAGGAAGCTAACATTAGCCACCGCGTACAAAGAAAATTTGTATAAAATGTTTTACAGGTGGCACCTCCTGTTAGATCGGGCGAATGAGGAGGCATGAGACCCAGTGAATGACAACAGCTCTTCTTATTATAGTGAGAATCCAGCAAGGGGCACCGGTCAAGAGTGCCCCTTATATACTCACCTGGCTGAGGCACCAGCCAATTAGCAATGCTTATTTTCCCGCCCAAAATCCCACCAATAGATTCATACACAACACCTCCCAACCACAAGATTAGTGGAAATGAACAAGAAATTATCACTACAATGTTGGAAATGCAATTTAGTGCCAGGATCTTTATACCACATGTGGTGGTTATGTAAAAAAGCCAAGAAGTTATGTCACCAAATTAAGGTATAGCTGAAGGACATATTAGAACAAAACATAAACCTACAACCAGAACTATTCCTATTAGCAGGGGTGAAATGCTACCAGTTCAGGCCTGTTCACCAGAACCAGTAGTAAAAATGCAACTGGTTCGCCAAACCGCTAGTAATTTTTTTTTAAAGAAAAGTTCCGATGATCAGCTGAGCGACACGCGATCATCAGAACTTTTTTTTTTTTACTTTTTAAAGTATTTTTTACTACCAGTTCCGGACCGATAGTATAAAAATGCTTAAAAGGGGGGGGGGGAGTCCCAACGATCAGCTGAGTGACACGCGATCATTGGAACTTTTTTTTTTTTTACTTTTTAAGCATTTTTTTAATACCGGTCCCAGAGAAACAAAGTGCTCAGCTGTTCCCCCTTTTCACTCACCCTGAGCTTTCTGCTGCAGATTTTCATCCCTTGCTTAATGTGCCCGGGATCATCCCTGTTGTCCTTTCCTTCCTCCTCCTCTCCACCTTCAAAATGGAAAAACACCAGGAGCAAACATAAAAAGAAGCATGCACTTGCTCCTGGCATTTTTCGATTTGTAGGAAGCTTTTGTACCTGTGAAGGCAAGTCTGGATTCTGCGCTTCTCGCTAAAAACCTCAACAGTACTGCTATGCACGCAGGTTGTGTGTCTGTGTCTTTGCTCCTGGTCTTTCGCAGTAGCCCATACCCGATGACACATTCCCAGCCGCTTGTACTAAAGGCATCTCGCCCTGCCCCCGTAGCCCCAGAAAGTGGAGCGGATGCCTTGACTGCTCCTGTCACACCAGAAATCCCCAGTCGGCCTGCCCAAAAGGTACAACAGGTGAGGCGGTGGTTGGCCCCAGCAGGCTTGGAATGGCAGTGCCCGGAACTGCTCTGAGGCCTTTAAGAGCAGCAGAAATCGGCTGTCATGCCACACAACCCCCAAGGCAGTTCCTCTGAGCATACCCACCACCCAAGTAGCATGAATTGGGTGTGGCTTCGGCCAGCCCAACTTGGGCAAAGCCAAAAGGGATGAATGAATAAACTTAATCTTGTGTAGCTTCTTCTCCAGAAACACTACACCACTAATCAGAGCATATAAAACATTTGCTAGACCAGTTCTTGAATACAGCTTGCCTGTCTGGAACCCATATCTCATTTCAGACATTAATACAATTGAGCTTGTCCAGAAATATTTTACAAGAGTTCTCCACTCCTTTGATTACAACAAAATACCTTATGCCACCAGACTTGAAATGGGTTTAGAAAATTTAGAACTCCGCCGCCTTCGACATGACCTGAGTTTAACTCATAGAATCATCTGTTACAATGTCCTTCCTGTTGAAGACTACTTCAGCTTCAATCACAACAATACATGAGCACACAATAGATTTAAGCTTAATGTGAACCACTCCAATCTTTATTGCAGAAAATATGACTTCAGTAACTGAGTTGTTAATACTTGGAATACACTACCTGACTCTGTGGTCTCTTCCCAAAATCCCCAAAGCTTTAACCAAAGACTATCTACTATTGACCTCACCCCATTCCTAAAAGGTCTGTAAGGGGCATGCATAAGAGCACAAGAGTGCCTACCATTCCTGTCCTAATGTTCCCTTTGATTGTATACAATTTCATATAGTTATTACATACTTATGGTTATATATATGCTTATATATCGTATAGTTATTTCATGCTTATGCTTATATATAATGTTGTGACAAATAAAAATAAATAAAAAATAAAATTCCCCAACTCTGGTTCAGCTGGCCAGGGATGGAACATCGGGCATGGGCTGCTACGAAAGGCCAGGAGCAAAGACACACACACACACACACACACAACCCGCCCACACAGCAGTACTGGTGAGGTTTTTCCAGTATTTTTCCAATACTGGAAAAAGGAAAAAATCCCCCCAGAAGAAGACATATTAAGGAAGATTTTGACTTGTGCAGAAATGGACAGGCTGACAATAGAACTGAAAAACAAGAATGTGACAGAATACTATAAAATCTGGAATAAGGTGTATTATTGGTTGGAAAGGAGAAAAAGAGTTGGAACAAAAAAGATTTAGTGTCTGTAGAATTAATACTGGATAGTATTAATAAATGCAAATAGTAAATAAATAGTAAATAGATAGTAAATGAAGACAAGGATTATGCATATAAGAACAAAGTAGCAATGTGTGTTAAATAGTAATTATATTTGTCGCTATGGAAAGAATATGTATGAATATGTTAAGGCCAGGATGGTCACACTGTGTCCAATGTTTTTAATGTTTATTAAATAAAAAACTATTTATTTAAAAAAAACAATCATCATCATCATCATCGCAATCAAAATTACACGGCCATGGATATATATTTAAATATATATTTAAACTAGACAAGCTTGAAATGCCAGCAGGAATAGACAGCAGCTATTGGATTAAATTCTGCTAAAACCGTAAAGATTTAATGAGGATAAATCAATAAATTATTTTGCTATATAGAGATTTAAGTCTTTGTATTTCAAAATCCCTGGTCATTATTTCTTTTATCTTTGCAGGTTTTGGCCTGACAACTTTAAGGGTAAGATCCATTTAAATCAATAATTCTGGAAACAAGAAGGGGAAGGGAAGAATACACAGTTTGAAATCTGAGCAGGAAATACCTGGTTAAACATGGTAGGCCAGGTGATGTCTTGTGCAGAAATGGTGAATAGCTTATCTGGACAAATCGCTGGGTCGATCTTTCCAACTCTGAATTTAACAAAGGTCTTGTTTGGGAATGTGGCCCAGTTGATAATGTCAAATCCAGTCTCTAGATCCCCATTTTCATTAAAGGAAATTTTCTCTCCAGCAGTGTTATTAAATGACATAGTTCTCAAATAGTGATGTAATTAAAATGAAGCAATGATTGGTAATTTAAAAAGTGGGGAAGGGAAGAGAGGGTGTGAAGGAGAGGGAGAGGGAGAAAGAAGGGAGGGAGGGAGCTCAATTTCAATGGTATTAAACTATGGATATTGATTTAATACAACTGAGTTCATTAATAGAATTATTGTTTTTCAACCCATCATCCATGTTTCTCCCCTGTCACAGGTGTTTTGAACCTGTTCCAAACAGGCCCATTTTGCTGCATCTTAATCCTTTCCTCCATATTGTTGTATCATTGTTGTACCCTTGTTACCTATTCACAGTTACAAAGGTTTCTCTAGGTGCCAAAACGATATGGAAAACGGAGTAGCAGAAGACTTAAAATCATACGTGTCATTGCTGTATTCATAAAAGTAGGACAAAGCACTGCATTAGAGAGCAGAGCAATGTGAAATGTTCATTCAATCTCTTATTACCTGCCATGCCCTTTGAGTCAAAGACATTTCTCTCCCAACTTTTGCTCTTGTTCTGTGTTTGGGGGAAAACAGGGCTTGTAAAGCATGTGCCACAGCATAAACTGCATTGTAGACGCTGTAACTCTGTCCAGTCATGGTGGTGTCAAACACAGACTTCGGTAGATTGTCCAACTTCTCTTCTCCTGTGCACAGCTTCCCAGTGTCTCCATCTAACTTATCTTTAGGAAAAGAGCATTCAAAAGCCTTTTCCCAGAACACTCGCATTAAATGGTCTTCTACTTCTGACATTGGGTTTCTCATCTGAAGGAATTTATTAAATCCAGAAATCTCCTTGGAAGAAACTTCAAAAGTTATAACACCATGGAAAATGTCCATAGTGATAGTATTTTGAAAGGGAACGGATGTAAACTCCATCTGGGCTGGCATTATCCAAACTTTATCTTTTCTCTCGATGGGTATATCATCAAAGTCTCCGTAATAGGGCAATAATCTAAAAATCATGGTAACTTGGTTTTCACAATATAGAATAATGACATTGGTAGTGCTGTTCATGATCGTAGTGTACATTTTGCTAAAATATTTATAGGCTTCTCCAAAGTGATTAGAAAATGTTTGCTGGGGCATCTCTCCTATGAACTCAAAACAGATACTTTGTAGGGAAAACAAAGGAACAGCATTTTGAATCAATCTGTCTCCACTCTCATTAGGTTGGTGAATCAACCCAATCCATGTCCACATAAAATACAACAGCAACTGGAGAATACCCACAATCTGTTGGTCTCCATCTGGGAAAAAACGATGGAAGAAAGCAGCTTGTATCTGTTCATCTCTCATAGGAGAAGATCCATATATCAGCTAAATGTAGGGGGGGGGAAAGGGGGGGGAGACATGATTTTCCAAATTGAAGTCTTTTTTATTTTTGAAAAATCTGTTCTTAATTCATGGTCTTTGTTCTAAACATTAATGCAAATATTAATATATATCTAATCTTGTTCATAAAAATCTGATGTTTAGAAGTAGTATAATTCCAAAGATAAAGACAGAAATGCATTCATTTGGGACTGAGATGGCAAAATCGACCGTTTTAATTAAAGGGAACAATTTACTTAGTTTTGTTTACACCTGGAAACCATTTCTGAATTTACACTTAAAATGGAGAAAAAAATGAAACTGATTTTAAATATTGAAGGTTTGATCAATTTTGTTGTTATAGAAATGGTTTGATTTAACTGGAAATCTAATTGTAGATCTAGCTTTTTTTTTATTATTTGCATTTATATTCCGCCCTTCTCCGAAGACTCAGGGCAGCTTACACTATGTTAAGCAATAGTCTTCATCCATTTATATATTATATACAAAGTCAACTTATTGCCCCCAACAATCTGGGTCCTCATTTTACCTACCTTATAAAGGATGGAAGGCTGAGTCAACCTTGGGCCTGGTGGGACTTGAACCTGCAGTAATTGCAAGCAGCTGTGTTAATAACAGACTGTCTTACCAGTCTGAGCCACCTACCTTCCTTCCTTCCTTCCTTCCTTCCTTCCTTCCTTCCTGGAGTCAATTCTGAGATGCTTTCTCAAATTGGTTTGGGCTCAGATTTGTTTTAACAGACCATTGTCTAGGCTACAGTTCTTTCTCCTATCTCTCAAAGTTATTGTCACAGCACAGCCCATGATACGTATTTCAAGAGCAAATCTTACCTGGGGCATCTTGTAGACATTCAAAATGTTTGCCATGAAGGGACAGATGAGAGAGTTAGGTCCTGCAATAACAGATACTGCCCAGTCTTTAGCATCACACTTATAACTGGGCATAAATCTGCCCCGTGTTGAGAGGAGCTCCATTGAAGCCAAATAGGTCCCTCTCGCCATGAAATAACTGTTAGAGAGGTGCATACCCAAAGCCATGTTGAATAAAATGTGCTTGTTTTTATTGATCTCCTTTACAGCAAAAACCAAGGCCAGGATATGTTGGTAGTTCTGTAGATAAAATCTACAGAGATACATTACAAATCATATCTATTCTCTTAAAGAATGTGGCATTACATATTATTTACAATTCTGCTAAATTCTAAGCAGAAAAAAAAACAGATTGCATAGTACCATGCAAAAAGAAAGCATGTAAATGCGTTAAGACTCCAACATTTTTCACTTTGCCACAGATGGCTTGAATGATAGTAATAATGTATAAATTACATAACCAACATTATATATAAAGAGGGGGGGGAGGAGAGAGAGAGAAAAATTTCAAAAAATTTCTAAAACATTATTTTTCGATGAAAGGGAAAATGGTCTTGGACAAAACAATATATATTTTTAAGCCAGCTTTATGATTTCTAAAATGATTCACTAGGAAACTGATGGATTGCTTGAAGGATCATTATTAATAACCTTATGAACTACCTTTTATATACATACATAGCCAACATGTATGTTTATATGTGTATGTAGAGAGGGGTTAGGGAGGGAAAGGGAGAGAGAGAGAGACGGAGAGAGAGACAGAGGGGGAGAGAGAGAGAGAGAGAGAGAGAGAGAGAGAGAGAGAGAGAGAGATTTTTTCAGAGTAGAGGAAGAAAATGTATTTTAAACCTTACTTGAGAGCAAACAGAATAATAGACTTGAAAGGGACTTTGGAAGTCAGGAAACCCTATAAAAACCTCCAATGCTGGCCCACACACAACTTTTGGAGGCAAATTGTTCTACTGATTAATTGTTCTCACTGTCAGGACAGTTCTCCTTAGTTCTAGGTTGCTTCTCTCCTTGATTACTTTCTATCCATTGCTTCTTGTCCTACCCAAGTTCAGGTGCTTTGGAGAAGAGGTTGACTGCCTGTTCTTTGTGGCAGCACCTTTGATATTGGAACATTGCTAACATCTCCTTTTTTTCATTAAACTAAACTAAATATACCAAATTCCTGCAACCGTTCTTCATATGTTCCATACAAATGATGATTGGACTCTTTTTCTGGAATCATTTATCTAGGAAAACATGTAAAGGCAGCCCTACATTTGTACTCCATACATGCTGAACAAACAAATTAAAAAGTACTACATAGTGCCATTGTTCCCTAACATTCAGAAGAAAAATTAAACTGTTAAAGGTTGAGATTCAATTAGCTATAAACAGTGTTTCAATAGTAGAGCACTGAAAATTCATTCCATAGAAAGAAAATGAGAAAAACCCAATAGAGAATTTGAACGAAAGCACTGGGGTGAGATCTGCCTTAATAGAATTTTTTTTATATAGAAGAATAGAATAGAATTTTTTTTTTATTGGCCAAGTGTGATTGGACACACAAGGAATTTGTCTTGGTGCATATGCTCTCAGTGTACATAAAAGAAAAGATACATTCATCAAGGTACAACATTTACAACACAATTGATGGTCAATATATCAATATAAATCATAAGGATTGCCAGCAACAAGTTATAGTCATACAGTCATAAGTGGAAAGAGATTGGTGATGGGAACTATGAGAAGATTAATAGTAGTGCAGATTCAGTAAATAGTCTGACAGTGTTGATGGAATTATTTGTTTAGCAGTGATGGCCTTCGGGAAAAAACTGTTCTTGTGTCTAGTTGTTCTGGTGTGCAGTGCTCTATAGCGTCGTTTTGAGGGTAGGAGTTGAAACAGTTTATGTCCAGGATGCGAGGGATCTGCAAATATTTTCACGGCCCTCTTCTTGATTCGTGCAGTATACAGGTCCTCAATGGAAGGCAAGTTGGTAGCAATTATTTTTTCTGCAGTTCTAATTATCCTCTGAAGTCTGTGTTTTTCTTGTTGGGTTGCAGAACCGAACCAGACAGTTATAGAGGTGCAAATGACAGACTCAATAATTCCTCTGTAGAATTGGATCAGCAGCTCCTTGGGCAGTTTGAGCTTACTGAGTTGGCGCAGAAAGAACATTCTTTGTTGTCCTTTTTTAATGATGTTTTTGATGTTAGCTGTCCATTTTAGATCTTGCGATATGATAGAACCCAGAAATTTGAAGGTTTCTACTGTTGATACTGTGTTGTCAAGTATTGTGAGAGGTGGAAGTATGGAAGGGTTTTTCCTAAAGTCTACCACCATTTCTACGGTTTTGAGTGTGTTCAGTTCCAGATTGTTTTGGTTGCACCACAAGGCTAGTCGTTTGACCTCTCGTCTATATGCAGATTCGTCATTGTCTCGAATGAGACCAATCACTGTTGTGTCATCTGCGAACTTCAGTAGCTTAACTGATGGATCATTGGAGATGCAGTCATTGGTATACAGAGAGAAGAAAAGTGGGGAGAGCACACAGCCTTGGGGGGCCCCTGTGCTAATTGTACAGGTATTTGATGTGATCTTGCTTAGCTTCACCTGCTGCTTCCTGTTTGTTAGGAAGCTTGTGATCCACTTACAAGCCTGTTCCGGTACCTGTAGCTGGTTTAGCTTAGTTAGGAGAATGTCTGGAATGATGGTATTGAATGCTGAACTAAAGTCTACAAAAAGGACCCTTGCATACGTCTTTGGAGACTCAAGATGTTGTAGGATGTAGTGCAGAGCCATATTAAAAGCATCATCTGTTGATCTATTTGCTCGGTATGCAAATTGCAATGGGTCTAACAGCGGATCCGTGATGGTTTTCAGGTAGGAAAGCACTAGCCTTTCAAAGGTTTTCATGACTACAGATGTTAAAGCAACTGGTCTGTAGTCATTCAGTTCCTTGATGGTGGGCTTCTTGGCACTGGGATGATGGTAGAGCGTTTGAAGCAAGAAGGAACATAACACATCTCTAGTGATTTATTGAAAATATGGGTGAAGATGGGGGCCAATTGGTCAGCACAGACTTTTAAGCAAGAAGGAGTTATCTTGTCTGGGCCTGGAGCTTTTCCTGGCTTTTGTCTGTGAAATAGGTCCTGCACTTCCTTTTCTGTGATCACTAGGGGTTGTGAACCCAATGAAATGGGGTCAGTTGTAGGAGGCTTGGCTGTTGTTGGTGTGTCTGAGATGGGGGTTGTGGAGATAGGTGGCTGTAGTTTCCTTTCAAACCTGCAGTAAAACTCATTCAGGTCATCTGCCAGTTGTTGATTACCTTCAGCCTGGGAAGGAGGTTTGCCATAGCTGGTGATATTTTTAAGAGTTTTCCACATGTTTCCTGGTTCATTTGCTGAAGACTGATTCTTTAGCTTATATTATATTATATTATATTATATTATATTATATTATATTATATTATATTATATTATATTATATTATATTATATTATATTATATTATATTATATTATATTATATTATATTATATTATATTATATTATATTATATTATATTATATTATATTATATTATATTATATTATATTATATAATATTATATTATATAATTATTATATTATATAATTATAATATTTATTATATAATTATATAATTATTATAGTTAATATATAATATATTATATATTGTATATTAATATATTATATATTATATACAGTTGCAATGTATGGCTGTGAAGGTTGGACCATAAGAAAGGCTGAGCACCAAAGAATTGAGGCCTTTGAACTCTGGTGCTGGAGAAGACTCCTGTGAGTCCCTTGGATGGCAAGGCGATCCAACCGGTCAGTCCTAGAGGAGATCAACCCTGATTGCTCTTTAGAAGGCCAGATCCTGAGGATGAAACTCAAATACTTTGGCCACCTAATGAGAAAGAAGGACTCATTGGAGAAGAGCCTAATGCTAGGAAAGATTGAGGGCAAAAGAAGAACGGGACGACAGAGAACAAGGTGGTTGGATGGAGTCACTGAAGCAGTAGGCATGAGTTTAAATGGACTCCAGAGGATGGTAGAGGACAGGAAGGCCTGGAGGAATGTTGTCTATGGGGTCGCGATGGGTCGGACATGACTTCGCAACTAACAACAACAAAAATAATTAATATATTATATATAATATATTATATATTATAACGTTAAATATATAATTAACTCAGTCAAGGGATCTGTTTAGAGAAAGATATCTGGTTTGAGACATGCTACAGCTAAAAAGAGAAAGTCTTTACATGATCGAATCAACCAGTTCTTCAGATGGATGTCTTGTGAAATCCACTCCATCAGATATCATGTAGAACTGAGAGATTATCCCAGCTATCGTGAAATCTCCTGGAAGAAAATACTTGTGCTTAATAAATTGAGGTTTCCCCACAGAACATGTTTTAGTATGAGAAATAAGGCATGTAACCCCTGGCAATAGGACTGCTATGACTGCCATGAAAAATACCATCTTTTTCAAGATTTTCATCACCAGATATGAACCAGTTCCATTTGTAACAATGAAACATTTAAAAAAAGAAGCTCTCATTATTTAGAAGAGTCTGCAAATATATTCTTTCTCAGATTGTGACATTTCTAGCTCTCTGGTTCCACAAATAACAGCACCTTTCAATCTTCACCTGTTTTGGGGGAATCCCAAAAGGGACATCCCTAAGGATTTGAGAAGAAGTTGCATCACCAAGACTTTGCTGGTAATAATAAGAGAAATTGATGGATGTTCAGTGAAGTTCCTTAGAGATTTTGAGTAAAAAATAGAATGATGATATCAACAGGCTCAGAACCAAAGGGCCCATAATTGACAATTATATAGGAGCTAGAAGGAAAAAAAACAATTCCAATGAAAAAACATCATTAAAAAAACATTTTTCTAATTCTGTGCCTTTAAAGATGGAATTTTTTGGAACAATAGAATATTGTCTCCCACCCTGATAAACTTTTGGAAGCACATTAAAAAATGACTGATCCAAAAGGCCAACCACGAGACAACATTAAGCGAGATGGGAGGACTACAGCCACCGCACAATCACCCCCCAGTGCCCCCCCAGATCCCTTGGGAGTACCGGGACTTTGCAGAGGCATTCAGCGAAGACAATGCAGGCTTTCTGCCACCTCACCATCCTACTGATTGCGCTGTCGAGCTCATGCCGGGGTTCAAACTGCCCAACCCAAAGATGTACTCTATGACCCCAAAGGAAATGACGGAGTTAAGAAGGTACAGCAATGCCAACCTAGCCTGTGGATTCATCCAGCCAGCGAAATCTAAGATGGTTGCCCCATTTTTCCTCAAGGAGAAGAAGGATGGGTCAATGAGGTTGTGTGTAGATTTTAGGGGGATCAACACCGTATGCATGGAGAACACCTACCTAGTCCCCCTCATGAAGGACATGTTGGCCAACCTGTCCAAGGTGAAGATATTCACCAAACTGGACCTGAGGAGATGCATACTACAAAGTTTGGATCAGAGAAGAAGTCGAGTGGAAGAACACCTTCAACTGCCCTCTCGATAGCTTCCAGTTCATGGTGATGCCCTTTGGGTCTTCATCCAGCTGATAAATTTGCAGTCTTCATGCAGCTGATAAAAAATGAGGTGCTACATGACCACCTGCACAAAGGGGCAGGGGTGAAATCTAAAAATTTTCCCTACCGGTTCTGTGGGCATGGCTTAATTGCTGGGCATGGCTTGGTGGTCAGATGACTGGTGGGTGTGGCCAATAACAACAAATAATAAAAATAATAAACAAAGTATACAAAACAATAAGAGGTATCAAAAACCAACTTTCACATTTTACACACACACACACACAACAAAACCAAAGTGACTCACTCACAACGTAAAAGCAGCTGCAATTCACCCAAAATGGCCCCTGCAACAAGCAGGAATGTCACACAGCCAAAAAAAGCTCAAAAACCAACTTGCACACTTTACACGCACAGCACAACACAACTGACTCACATACACACACAAAATGACACATACAGCTTTGTGAGATTTTGTGTGTTTGTGTAGTTAGAGTGAAACACTACAGAAACACACAAAATCTCAGAAAGCTGCACAAATATTTTATTTAATTTATATTTTTTAGATCAGGGGTTTCAAACCTTAGTAACTTTAAGTCAGGAAAGCTGGCTGAGGAACTCTGGGAGTTTAAGTCCCCAAGCCTTAAAATTACTAAGGTTGGAGACCCCTGTTTTAGATAAAAGCAGCTAAATTTAAAACTTCCTTAACTTTAAATTGCTATCTAAAAAAAAAAACCTCTTAAAAAACCAATTAACTATTTTTTAAAGTTCTCTCCCCCCCCCCCATTTATTTACCCAATTGGAGGCAGGCAGATTGATTTGCTCACTGAGGAGATGGATTGCAGGCAGGCAAATTCAGTTGCTAGCTGATGCAATTGATTGCAGCAGCCGAAGCAAAGCAAGGCAAGGCTTAGTGACCCCGAAAGGAGCAGGAATTAATTAAGTGGGGAGGGGGTGATTGGGTGGGCATGGGCTGTTCTAAGAGGTTATTAAAAATGATTTTAAAAGCCTGTGATGATGAGCCAACTCAGCTGGGATCCCCAGAGGGAAAAAATTTTTTTAAAAGGCTCCTCTGACAATCCCAGCTGAAGTTGCCTGCTTGCCAGAACCTCTTAAAAGGATCGTTTTAACAACCTCTTCGACCGAACAGATTGTAGAAAACATGTTTTTTAAGGTTCTGGTTATGAGGTAACTCAGCTGGGCTCGCCAGAGGAGCCTTTTAAAACATTTTTTTTACAACCTCTTCGGCTGGAGTCCCCAGCCAGCCACCTGGGGATGGGATCCTGCCAGGCTGTTAACCACCACCCAGAATGGGATTCCCACCAGTGAGCCAGATCCCTCCTGGGTAGGCTTACTACCCAGGCCAGGGGTGGGTGCAGTGCCAGTGGATGCCGCTGCAGATGCAATTCCCATAGCAAGAACCTGGCCAGTAGCCTGCGCCCCTGTGGTGCTCCTTCCTTCTGAGCAACTTTCAATGGGACCCCGGGGAAGCTGGCATATTTCCTGAACCACGTCTGGGTCCACATTGATCAATATGGGAACCAGTACCCCTCTGACTGGGAGTTGATTTCAGCCATTGCAGAGGGCATAAACGAGGAGGAGGCACCAGAGTGGATAGCCGAACTATCGTGTCCCACCCCCCACTCCAACGAACGAGTCAAGGAAGTGCGTGACAAACTTGGCAGCTTGCCAAGTCCCTTCGAGGTTTCTCAGGGCAGGCAGGAGTCCAAGTTGTGACTTCAGCAATAGGGTCTGATATCAGCAAACTAGCTAAGACTTTGCTTGACTCAAGGTTGGAATGCCAAAAGCAAGTCTTTTATATAGGCTGTGGGGTGTGGCTCCATGACTCAGCATTTATCCAGGCCTGCCCCACCCCTCCTTCTGCTGGCATCACCTCTCAGATCTCCGGAAGCGAGGGTCCTCCCACCCTGAATTGTCTTCAGCTGGATCTGCTGGCAGCTTCTGGGAAAGGGAGGGATCAGAGGGAGTAGGGCCAAATAATTCCAGCACCTGGCTGATGTCTTGCTCTGACGGCTGAGCCAAAGGAACACACGCTGTACGAGTGAAGTTTATCGGGCTTGTCCTCCCACTCCTGGAATCCTCTCTGGGCATGGGGCCAGGGCGAGGGCTGGAGGCATGACAGGCCATTCATCTTCATTATCAGACTCGGAGTCTGATAAAAGGCCCGGTTGGAGACAGGAGGGGCATGACTGAGGAGAGGAGGGAGGACGAGTCACAACACGAACTCCACAATGAAGGGGCACTAGAGCTAGACTATGCTGACCAGTTCATCCAGCTGATGAGAGCGAAGTTCAGCAATGTAAGAGGAAACGGAGTCCCAAATCACAACGCTAAAGCAGGCTGGAAGCCCTGCCAAGGAGTTAGTGTGGGAATTTAGGAGACTAGCTGGGAAGCTAAGAGACTGGCCAGAGAGAGTGGTGGTCAATACTTTCAAAAACATGTTGGATCTGGACTTGCGGCAGGCCTGCAGCATAAGAGGGACTCCAAACCGAAAACAGGCATGGTACAAGAATGCGGTAGCACTGGATTTGGACCTCCACCCCAAAGAATAGCTGATTGCAGAGAGACCAGCCAACACTGCCAAAGAACTCTCCGGACCCAGCCGCTCCAGCCCAGGACATCCCACCAGGCAGGCAGCAGGTGCCAAAGGAATACCGGGATATTTAGTGAGGAGGACTGCAACTTCAACCACCACCACCACCACCACCATCACCCAATTGACTGCATGGTAGAATTTGAGCCGGAGGCGAAACTACCCAAGCCAAAAATGTACTCAATGACACCAGCCAAGATGGGGGAGTTGAGAAAGTACATCGATGCAAATCTGGCAAGGGGGGTTCATAGAGCCAGCCAAGTCCAAAGTGGCAGCCCGGTGCTTTTTAAGGGAAAAAAAACCGTGGGATTAGACTCTATGTGGATATTCATGGAATCAATGCCATATGCTTGGAGAAGGCCTACCCCCTCCCCCTTATGAATGACATGCTCAACCACCTGTCGAAGGGCAAGATGTTCACCAAGGTGGACTTACGGGAAGCCTATTACCGCGTAAGGATTAGGGAGGGGGATGAGTGGAAGACTGCATTCAACTGCCTGCTTGGCAGCTTCCAGTTCAAGGTGATGCCATTCGAACTGCAAGGGGCCCCCCACCATCTTCATGCAGTTCATTAACGAGATTATGCATGATCACCTATAGAAGGGGGTTCTGGTCTACTTGGGAGACATTTTTATATTCAGCAAAATGCTGGAGGAACACGTAAAACTCATCTGACAAATGCTGAAAAAACTGCTTGCTGCCAAGCTCTATGCAAAGTTGTCAAAGTGCAACTTTCACAAACATTTGCTGGACTGTTTAGGCTACTGAATTTCCAGCCAGGGCATAGAAATGGATCCCGGCAAAGTTCAGGCCATTTTAGACTGGCAACCCCCATGCACCCGAAGACAGCTTCAAAGCTTCCTGGGCTTTGCCAACTTCTATAGGCAGTTCATCCCAGGGTTCACTGAGGTGGCTCTTCCACTAACTGAACTGCTGAAAATGGATTCCCCAACAGTGAACCTGAAGCCATTGCAGCCTATTGCCTGGACTATGGAGTGCCAAAGAGTATTTGACAACCTAAAGGGACTTTTCGCACAAGAGTCGATCTTATTTATTTTATTTTATTTTATTTTTATTTATTTTGTCACAACAGTATATATAAGCATAAGCATGAAAGTAACTATATAATATATAAGCATATATATATATAAGGATAAGTATGTAATAACTATATTGATTGGATATAATGAAAGAAAACAATAGGGCAGGAACGGTAGGCACGTTTGTGCTCTTATAGTTCATAATCCAAGTTGATAGAATAGAATAGAATAGAATAGAATAGAATAGAATAGAATAGAATAGAATAGAATAGAATAGAATAGAATAGAATAGAATAGAATAGAATAGAATAGAATTTTATTGGCCAAGTGTGATTGGACACACAAGGAATTTGTCTTGGTGCATATGCTCTCAGTGTACATAAAAGAAAAGATACGTTCATCAAGGTACAACATTTACAACACAATTGATGGTCAATATATCAATATAAATCATAAGGATTGCCAGCAACAAGTTATAGTCATACAGTCATAAGTGGAAAGAGATTGGTGATGGGAACTATGAAACGATTAATAGTAGTGCAGATTCAGTAAATAGTCTGACAGTGTTGATGGAATTATTTGTTTAGCAGAGTGATGGCCTTCGGGAAAAAACTGTTCTTGTGTCTAGTTGTTCTGGTGTGCAGTGCTCTATAGCGTCATTTTGAGGGTAGGAGTTGAAACAGTTTATGTCCTGGATGCGAGGGATCTGCAAATATTTTCACGGCCCTCTTCTTGATTCGTGCAGTATACAGGTCCTCAATGGAAGGCAGGTTGGTAGCAATTATTTTTTCTGCAGTTCTAATTATCCTCTGAAGTCTGTGTTTTTCTTGTTGGGTTGCAGAACCGAACCAGACAGTTATAGAGGTGCAAATGACATACTCAATAATTCCTCTGTAGAATTGGATCAGCAGCTCCAGATGCCAGTGATGTAGCTGTTGGCCAAAGAGGTTGTAAAAAAAAAATACTTTTAAAGAGTTCTGGCGATCCCAGCAGAGTTGCCTGATCATCAGAACCCTTTAAAAGCATTTTTACAGCCTCTTCTGCTGAACAGGTTGTAGAAAAAATGCTTTCAAAAGTAAAAAAAAAAAAAAGTTGGCCATGCCCACCCAGTCACATTACCCCTCCCCACCTCCAAGCCATGCCCACAGAACCGTTAGTAACAAATTTTATATTTCACCCCTGCCTAGAAGCCATATTACCTTGGTGCCTTCAGGATCCAGGCCTGCCACAATCCTGAGGGGGGATTGCATGAGTGAAATAGAATTAGCCATAACAAAACTTTGCAGAGAAGTTCAAGGCCATGGTGTCCGACAGCTGTGCAGTGGAGGTTGTCTTCTGTACGTCAAGGAACTGATTGGAGCAGTGGTGGACATACCGTCATAATTTTAATTTTCAACATATTTTAATGCAAAGCACATAGACTACTTTTTTTTACATATTCTTAATTATTGTAATTCCATATTCTGAGAACTAAATGATTAAGCTAAACAGTTTTAACAACATGGCCAAATGTACTGTCAATTTGCCAATCAATTTATCCACTATCAATATTTTAGAATATCAAGAACTGTGAAATTGCTTATTGCCATCTCCATCTCCACATACAAAGAGGTATGTGGCAAGTGAAAAGTAAAAAATAACATAAAAAATAAGATAAAAATCTATGATCTAAAAATAATAATTAAAAAATACATTTTAAAAAAAGGGGAAAAAAACAAATAAACTTAAAGGGCAGACTTAATGAACTCTTAGTTTTTTTTTTTCTCACATAGTTTTCTATGTTTCTATAAAAGTATATTTTCCCAAAACCTACTCATAGTTCAGATTCATACTGGCATGTATTGATGAAATACTTGTACCCAGTTAGACCCAAACTATAACCTGCTTTTTGATTTCACAATCTTCACTCCTATCCTCTTAACCTTTTTTTTTTTTTTGGTGGGGGGAGTCTATCATTATTCATTTATTTATAGTTGCAAAGTCATGTGTTTTTCCTGAATCTTGGGTTTCCTAGATATTTTGTCTAATAATAACTATCATTTTTCCTTAACCAGCCTTGGAAATAATCATATACTGAACCAAAGCTTAATTGAGCCAATTTCTATAAATTAATCAGATTTTTGGGAATTAGAAGGGATTTACTTTGAGTAATGTTAACTGGATACATTACTTAGATACGTTACTTGGATCCAAGAAATGTATGTGGTTGGGAAAAAGAAACAAGGGTAACTGGGTATTCAGGAGAAGGTACATTCTGAGAATCAAAGAACATTGAATCCTGCTGTGCTATAGATACTTTGAGAAGGCACGGCTTAGTAGAAAATGGCTGTCATAAGAGATAGCAGCAGTCATGAAAGTGATTAGGGCAAGTGCTTCAATTTCTAGGTAGTATCTTAAAGACCAAATGCAGAGAATTCAAGCTGAAGACAATAAAAGTCCTCATTAATGTCACTTTGTATTATTTTGTTAGAGTAGAAGGGAAGGCTACACAGAATCAATGAGCAAACTGAACTTCATATTCAGGGTTATTTTTTTATTAACTGTCCCTTTGTGTTCAAATTAGGTCTCATAATAATGATATAGCATTTGGGGGAAAAGATGCAACCCAGTAATCCAGCTGCTGAAGACAAAATGGAAAAGATCTCCACAGCCACCATGTATTTCCCCTTGGTACTCAGATAGGTTGGAACAAATGATATCCAGACACTGCAAAAAACCAACATGCTGAACGTGATAAATTTGGCTTCATTAAAGCTATCTGGTAACTTCCTAGCTAGGAAGGCCACAGTGAAACTGACAGCAGTCAAGAACCCCAGAAAGCCAAGCATTGTATAAAACATTGTGGTTGAACCTTCATTACATTGTAGAACAATTTCTTCAGCCATGGAGTGCATGTCAGAATCTGGGAATGGGGGAGAAATTGTCAGCCACACTGTACAAATGGTAAATTGTGCCAGGGAGCAAAATAGGACAATAGAAAAAGCCAGCTTATTCCCCATCCATTTCCTCATTTTGGAACCAGGCCTAGTGGCCATGAAAGCAAGAACAACAAGGATCGTTTTCCCTAATATGCAAGAAAGGGCTACAGAGAATATGATGCCAAAAGCAGCTTGTCTCATGAAACATTTTGCTTGGTCAGGTTTCCCAATGAAGAGCAAACTGCAAAGGAATGAAAGCAGGAGAACAATGAGAAGAATATAGGTGAGGCTCCTGTTGTTGGCTTTGACAATGGGAGTGTCCCGCTTTTTAATGAAGAGTCCCAGCACTAAAGCTGTGATGAAAGAAAGGAAAATACTAACACTTCCCAAGGTGGTTCCCAGTGGCTCATTGTAAGACAGGAAGGTGGTTGTTTTTGGAATACAAAGGTTTTGAGCCGGATTTGGATATTGGTCTTCTGAACATTGAGAGCAATCAACCGCATCTGGAAAAAACAAACATCGTAGTCAATTTCTAGAAATGCTCAGGTAGCAGGACTGGGAATTAATTATAGGGTTAATATTTCCTAATTAAGTAATATCTCTTTGTTTTTAGTTGGAGTCTGTAAATATGCAGATACTTATGTATTGTTTGTGGTAACCCTTTCATTTTTAGTATTTATATAGTTATATCATCGGTTAAATCACCACATTAGAAGTCAGTTGTATAAAGTTTGGAAATTAGCATTTTGAATCAGAATTAAAAAGACTGGATAGTTTAGCACAACACAGCTCTTACCCGTCTCATTTGAAATTTTCCCTTTTGCACATGGAAGGCAAGCATAACAGCAAAATGGCTTCCCTTCTATTTTCATCTTCCTGGACCCAGAATAGCAATGGTCATTGCAAAGAGAAAGAGGTTGAACCTATCAAGAAATGAAACCAGGATTTAATAAAACTCTAGGGTTTCAAACTGTTCTATTTGAATGGGTAGATTTTACTTTAACACAATGAAGATAGGATCTAGATGTCCCAAAATTCTGTCTGATTCAGAAAATTCAGTCAGACCTTCCAACTTCATGAGATCTTTTCTCCAAGAAGTTGATAGGTCTTACTGAACTTTGTTTAAATTGATAGTCACATGGTCTTCTTTTGTTTCCCTGCACACAAGAGAACAGAGCTGGAAAGCAGGTTATTGAGGGAATTGTGGTTGCTATGGAATGGGGCAGAAGGGAGGATTTTGCATTATGATTGCTCATATGTAAGTAAGAACCAGTAAAAGAGGAATGGAAAAATCCCTATCTGTAGATCAGCATTTTTCAGTCTTGGCAAGTTTAAAATGGGCAAAATTAATGCGGCCTTGGGAATTCTGGGAATTGAAGTCCATGCACCTTAAGGTTGCCAAAGTTGAGAAGCATGGGTCTACACTAGAGTTTAGGATTTTTTATTCCTGTTTTATTTAGAGTTTGGTGCAGTTAAATAAATCAGTTGTGGTTTCCTTAAGAAATAATGATTAAAGCGATATGAACCATTGCTGACTGCATAAAAGGTAAAACCTACAATCAATTGCCCAAAATGCAACCCTCCATCACCCAAAACATCCAACCAGCCGTCATACAGAACTTTCAACCAGCCGTCATCCAAAACTAGGTACGCACGCCCTTTATTCCCTCTATACCAACCACTACTGAGCTTAAATGCAAACTGATAAATGCAAGAAGCATTGTAAACAAAATGCTTGAATGTCTCATCTTATTAAATACTGGTACATTTGACATTATATTTGTCTGTGAAACATGGCTGAACTCATCCCTCCCTGACTTCATCATCTCAGAAAGAGAATATCATGTTTTCCATTCGGATCGTGAAACCTGCAGGGGAGGTGGAGTAGCTATTTTTTACAAAAAGTCACTAAATCTGAAAAATATTCAAGTTGCACATAAACTCGCTCTTCCAGAAACTATAGTCTGCAAACTGTCCTTCAACATCACATTTCGCTTCTTATTATGCTACAGAGCTCCCGACTACAACATCGTACATGTGAACAAGTTAACCACACTGCTAACATGGGCTGCTTCTTGCCATTATCCTCTCATCTTTCTGGGTAACCTCAACCTACCTCTTATTAATTGGAAAACAAACGAATGTACAACTGAACTCATCCATACAACCCTATACAATGCTGTTACAAATCTACGTCTTGATCAACTAGTAACTAAAAACACTAGACTCAACAATTGCCTTGACCTCATCTTCTTCTAAGGGGCCTCTGGTGGCTCAGCAGGCTAAGTCTGTCTGTTATTAACACAGCTGCTTGCAATTACTGCAAGTTCAAGTCCCACCAGGCCCAAGGTTGACTCAGCCTTCCATCTTTTATAAGCTAGGTAAAATGAGGACCCAGATTGTTGGGGGCAATAAAGTTGACTTTGTATATAATATACAAATGGATGAAGACTATTGCTTAACACAGTGTAAGCTGCCCTGAGTCTTCGGAGAAGGGCGGGATATAAATTCAAATAAAAAAACAACAACCTCAAACTCAATTTATGGAGTACACATAAAAGAACCCTTTTCCAACAGTGAACACAGCATGATAGATGTTTGTCTCAATATACGCCCTTATAAAAATCTCCATAATAATGGGATATCAAACTACAACTTCAAAAAAGCCAACTATGATCTTATAGACACCGACCTCGTATCTCTTGACTGGCAAATTCTATTCTCTAACTGTATCACCGCTGAAGACCACTATAATGTTTTCTTGCTTGAAGTCAATTGAGTTATTAAACTATATGTACCACAAATCACCACCAAAATCAAGAAAAACAAATTACCTGTATCAATAAAAAAGCTCCAATCCCCCCAAAAAATCCCTCTGGCAAAAAAACAAAATGGCTATGTAGCTAACTTTAAAAATCGCTACAAAAATATATGCCACCAAATAAGGATTGAATGCACCAATTACCACATCAAACAAGAAGAAGACCTTCTTTGCACAAAATCCAATCATGCTTTCTATAATTTTGTAAACAACAAGCTTAAAGACTCGAGATCCATCCCACCTCTAAAAGGATCTAACGGTAAAGAATATAATGATGAAACAGTTAAAGCAAACCTCTTTAACATATTCTTCGGCTCAGTCTTTGTTAACAGTAATGGCTCATACACAGCATTCCCCAGTTGTACAACAATGAGTACAATGACCTAACACAAATAGATTTCACAGAAGATAATGTTGAAAAGGCCCTTCACAAACTGAAACCATCTCTATCTATTAGATGGAGATGGTCTATGTGCATACTTCTTAATAAAGCTTTCTACTAATTTAACAGAACCCCTAAGCATAATCTTTGAAAAGCCTTCAGGACCAGCTCCTTCCAAATCTATGGTCACTAGCCAAGGTCATCCCTGTCTTCAAAAAGGAGACCCCAGCCTAGTTGAAAATTACAGACCAATCTCTTTATGCTGCATCACCGCAAAGTAATGGAATCAATCATCAAGCAATCCATTACCCTCCACCTAGAAACAAACAACCTACTCTCTAATAAACAATTTGGTTTCAGAAAAAAAATATCCTGTAATCTACAACTTCTTCAATGCAAAAACATATGGACTACAAATCTTGATCAGGGCAAACCAATAGATGCAATTTACATAGACTTCTGTAAAGCCTTTGATTCAGTGGTACACAATAAACTACTTCTAAAACTAAAATCCTACGGCATCTTGGACCCCTCCATAATTGTATAACTGTGTTCCTGTCAAACAGGCAACAAGTGATCAAAATAAGCAGTGCCCTATCAAATCCTGCTCCTGTTAATAGCAGTGTCCCCCAAGACAGTGTTCTAGGACCAACACTCTTCATATTATACATAAACAACGTCTGTGTCCATATTATAAATAACTGTGTTCTATTTGCTGATGATGTTAAACTATTTAACACTACCAACAATGCTGCTACCCTTCAAAAAGACCTTGACTTTGTGTCGGAATGGTCAAAAATTTTGCAATTCCAAATCTCAGTCAACAAATGCTATGTCTTACACATTGGAAAAAAGAATCAGAACACTAAATACAAGGTTGATGGCCATGACCTTGTAGATGACTCTCACTCTGTCAAAGTCCTTGGAGTTCTCATATCAAATAATCTAATTGCCAAAGCCCACTGCAACTACATCGCCAAAAAGGCATTAAGAGTTGTAAACCTAATCTTACGTAGCTTCTTCTCCGGAAAGATTACACTACTAACCAGAGCATACAAAACATTTGCTAGACCAATTCTCGATTACAGCTCATCTGTCTGGAACCCACCCTGCATTTCAGATATTAATAGATTGAGTGTGTCCAGAAATATTTTACAAGAAGAGTTCTCCACTCCTCTGATCGCAAGAAAATACCTTATGCCACCAGACTTGAAATTCTGGATTTAGAAAATTTAGAACTACACCGCCTTCAGCATGACCTGAGTGTAACTGATAACATCATCTGCTACAATGTCCTTCCTGTCGAAGACTACTTCAGCTTCAACCACAACAATACACGAGCACACAATAGATTCAAACTTAATGTGAACAGCTCCAATCTTGATTGTAGAAAATATGACTTCAGTAAGTCACTTCAGTAAGTAAGTTTGAACAAATAAAAAAAAGTAAAAGAGTTGTTAATACCTGGAATGCACTACTTGACTCCGTGGTCTCATCCCAAATTCCCCAAAACTTTAACCTAAGACTGTCTACTGTTGACCTCACCCCATTCCTAAGAGTTCTGTAAGGGTACCATAAGAGCACCAGTGTGCCTACCATTCCTGTCCTAATGTTCCTTTTGGTTGTATTCATTTTGTGTGGTTATTTCATGCTTATATATATTGTTGTGTTTGACAAAATAAATAAATAAAATAAAATAAAATAAAATAAAATAAAATAAAATAAATTGAAATTATAAATTGATCTGGGCTTGGATGATTAGATATGGAAATAATGAGGACAAATGTTAATCTTAGAGTAAGAGTTTGAGTTTAATTTTTTTTACTTATATCTGTACCAAAGAAAATTGGAAGATATTCTTTGTCAGTTTCCTTCTTTTCCTCTTTCTTTCCTACACTTTCACTCTTTTTCTTTCCTGAGCCTTTTCTTTTTTCAAATCTGTTTTTATTTGTTTATCCCTTACCTTTGTTTTTTGATGTATGAATTTTTTATTTATTTATTTATTTTATTTTATTTGCATTTATATCCCGCCCTTCTCCGAAGACTCAGGGCGGCTTACACTATGTTAGCAATAGTCTTCATCCTATTTGTATATTTATATACAAATTCAACGTATTGCCCCCAACAATCTGGGTCCTCATTTTACCTACCTTATAAAGGATGGAAGGCTGAGTCAACCTTGGGCCTGGTGGGACTAGAACCTACAGTAATTGCAGGCAGCTGTGTTAATAACAGACTGTCTTACCAGTCTGAGCCACAGAGGCCCAACCCAGCCATTAAAATTCTACATGCCTTAATTAAAGAAACCATATCAAAATTTAGGATGAAATCCACTGGGAGCTATCTCATATAAGGCAGGCTCTGAGTCCCTCTAACCAAAAAGTGTTTATCAATAGAAGAGAATATTTCTAACTCAAAATTTAACTGTGAGGTCCTTGGTGCTCTCTGAGCTACAAGGTTTTCTTGCAGATGTTTTATGACCCAAGCTAGGTAACATCATCAGTACTAAAAGGGAGTGGAGTTGCTTTTATTTTCATATACTAGTGGTTGACCCTGTCAGTGTTGATCAGTTGTTTCACAAACAGTATTTTGATTGGTGCCAGATCTCTACAACCTCAAGCAGAGAAGGGCTATTCTGCACCCATCCCTCACATGTTCTTTAAAACACAGTTTCCCAGCATTCCTTTAGGGACCTCTAACATGCAAACTGTGGTTACTCATCCTGAAATGAATCCTCTTTAACAGGAGCTTCAAAATGTGCTGTTTGCTAGGAAGATGTATAGCTAAAAGTCAGTCTACATTTAGTGTACATCTGACTTTGGGGATATTTCGTCATAACCAAACAAAAGTGTATTTTTTGTGCACTTCACACCCCTTGCTCGCTGGATCTCGATATCACAAAGCAAAGGCCATATTTGGTAATTAATCCTAATCTGTGCCCCATTTTGACTGGCAGAGTGCTCCAGGAGGCTGACTCCTACCACACTCCCTGGTTACACCCACTCGGCCATGCCCACCCACTGGATCATTAGGGCAGAGAACCGGTTTTTAAATTATTTGAATCCCACCATTGATGTGGGTCCTTCTTCCTCCCTGGCTGGGCATTTCCTAGTCAGGATAATGAATCACTGGATCAAACAGAGTCTGACTGCTCCCCAGATACAATGATTAGTAAATGAAAACTTGAAAATCTGGAAATGCTATTTAAGAAAGAAATCTAAGGGGAAAATGCTATTTTTTGTGGGGAAAATCAACGTTCAGATTAATGGGACTGTTGAGCAGACAAATTGAGATATGTCTTGTTTTTACTTTGTGAATTATATGATAGCTTTAATTACTTTAGCAACTTTCAAATATATTTTTCAATTAGACAAGCTTGAAATGCCAGCAGGAATAGACAGCAGCTATTAGATTATTTTCTGCTAAAACCATGAAGATATAATGAGGATATATCAGTAAATTATTTTGCTATACAGAGATTTAAGTCTTTGTATTCCAAAATCTCTGGTCATTATTTCATCCTCTTTGCAGTTTTTGGCCTGACAACTATAAGGGTAAGATCGATTTGAATCAATAATTCTGGAAACAAGAAGAGAAAGGGAAGAATACACGGTTTGAAATCTGAGCAGGAAATACCTGATTAAAGATGCTAGGCCAGGTGATGTCTTGTGCAGAAATGGTGAATAGCTTATTTGGAGAAGCTGCTGGATCGATCTTTCCAACTTTATATTTAACAAAGGTATTGTTTGGGAATGTGACCAAGTTCATAATATCAAATCCAGTGTCTAAATCCCCATTTTCATTAAAGGAAATTTTCTCTCCTGCAGTGTTATTAAATGACATGGTTCTCAAATAGTGATGTAACTAAAACCAAGCAAAGATTGGTAATTGGAAAAGAGGGGAAAGGGGTGGAAGGGAATGGAGACAGAAGAGAGGGAGGGAGATCAATTTCAGTGGTATTAAGTTATGGATTTTGATTTAATACAACTGAGTTCATTAATAGAATTAGTGTTTTCCAACCCCTCATCCATGTTTCTCACTTGCCACAGGTGTTTTGAACCTGTTCCAAGCAGGCACATTTTGTTGCATCTTAATCATTTCCTCCATATTGTTGTATCATTGTTGGAGCCTTGTTACCTATTCACAGTTACAAAGGTTTCTTTAGGTTCCAAAAGGGTATGGAAAACAGAATAGCAGGAGACTTAAAATCAACACTCCTGTGTATCCATAATACAGGGATGGGTTCTACCAGTTTTCAAGAACTAGACTGAACCGAGAGCAACCCACCACTTCTATTATAGTAGGACAAAGCACCGCATTAGAGAGCAGAGCAATGGGAAATGTTCATTCAATCTCTTATTACCTGCCATGCCTTTTGAGTCAAAAACATTTCTCTCCCAACTTTTGCTCTTGTTCTGTGTTTGGGGGAAAACATGGCTTGTAAAGCATGTGCCACAGCATAAACTGCATTGTAGACGGTGTAACTCTGTCCAGTCATGGTGGTGTCAAACACAGAGTTAGTTAGATTGTCCAACTTCTCTTCTCCAGTGCACAGCTTCCCAGCATCTTCATCTAAATTATCTTTAGTAAAAGAGCATTCAAAAGCCTCTTCCCAAAACACTCTCATTAAATGGTCTTCTGCTTCTGAAGTTGGGTTTCTCATCTGAAGGAATTTATTAAATCCAGAAATCTCCTTGGAAGAAACTTCAAAAGTTATAACACCATGGAAAATGTCCATAGTGATAGTTTTTTGAAATGGAGTGGATGTAAACTCCATCTGGGCTGGCATTATCCAAACTTTATCTTTTCTATCACTGGGATTAAAAAAATATTCTATAAAAGTGGGCAACATTCTTAAAGTGGGAGTTTCATGGTTTTCACTATATAGGATGATGACATTGATAGTGGTCTTCATGATAATATCGATCATTTTGCTTATTTCATTATGGTTTTTTAAAATATCATTAATAGATGATTCCGGGGGTGTCTCTCCTATGAACTCAAAGCAGATACCTTGTTGGGAAAACAATGGAACAGCATTTTGAATGAAACTCTCTCCTCTCTCATTAGGTTGGAGAATCACCCCAATCCATGTCCACCTAAAATACAACAGCAACTGGAGAATAGCCACAAGCTGTTGGTTATCATCTGGGAAAAAACGATGAAAGAAAGCTGCTTGTAACTGGTCCTTTCTGATAGCAGAAGATCCATATATCAGCTAAATGTGGGGGTGTGTGAAAGAGGGAGGGAAACACATGATTTTCCAATTTCAAGTATTTATTATTTTTGAAGAATCTGTTCTTAATTCATAGTCTTTGTTGTAAACTATGTTGCAAACATTAATAGATACTTAATCTTGTTCATAAAAATCTGATGTATAGAAGTAGTAATCTTGACTATCACTAAGTGTTGTATCTTTTTATTCTTGATGAGTATATTTTATTCTCCTTATGTACACTGAGAGCATATACACAAAAGACAAATTCCTTGTGTGTCCAATCACATGTGGCCAATAAAGAATAAAGACTAAAATTTGTGCAGGAGCGATGTTTGAATGGAGTATTGTTAGCGGGTGAATGATTCGCCAACTCACAGGTAAAAAGAAACTTTCTAAAAGCTTAAAAGAGGTCCTGGCATGAAATAAGTGGCTAATTGTCACTTGGGAATGTTAATTGGAGGGAGAAAAATCAAAGAGGAAGTTAAAGGACTAAAGCCCAAGAAAGAAAACTTTCTACCTGGACTTGAAACTGGATCTGGAGAAATAAAAAAATACAGGAAGAAGAAAACTCAGAGAAAGCACTTTTTAACAATCAATCAATCAATAAATAAATAAATAAATGAATGAATACTTGATTGCCTTGGTATTTGTGGATTGGAGAGAGACATCTGCTGGTGGAAAGACCGTGAGAAATATTAAGGAGGTGTTTTTTTAAAAAACAGCTGGGTTCTGACTTTGAAAAGAGGTGAAGAACAAAACCTTAAATTGGAATGGACTAGAACTGGATGTTATTTGGAAAAAGAGAGAGAGAGAAAGGGAGAGAAGGAGAAGAAGAAAAGGGGAGAGAGAGAGAGAGACTATACTGACTTGAAGCTTAACTAAACATAAATTAAAATAAAAAAACTTTTTGAATTGACAATATGGAACTTTGGGAGTATGAGGAACTAAAGGAGATGTTTAAGAATGTGCATGAAGCATTTAAAGAAGAAGAAGAAGCCTGGTGAAATTACAAAAAAAAAAATAATATAAATGAGAAACAAGAACATGAAAGTAATAATTGCAGATAAAAAATAGATAATTACACTGGGATTGACAGTGGGATTGACAGTGACAAAAAATGGATGGGGCGGGCATATTCCTCAAAAAGAAGGGAAGAAAAGGAAATAGGAAAAGAATGAGGGGGAGAATTGAGAGGGTAACAATCTTAAAAATCAGAGAAAGGATTCAGGGGAAAAGATACAATAAATAAAAAAGCAAAAGAAAGAGAAAGAGATAAGAGAATGGGAGAAAGGGAGAAAAATATTAAGGTGGAATTTTAGAGAGACTAAAAGAAAATGGTTAAAAGGGAAAGAATAATGGATAGAAGGAAGGGAAGGAAGGGAAA
Source organism: Ahaetulla prasina (assembly GCF_028640845.1). Taxonomy (NCBI): domain Eukaryota; kingdom Metazoa; phylum Chordata; class Lepidosauria; order Squamata; family Colubridae; genus Ahaetulla; species Ahaetulla prasina. The sequence goes on along the minus strand of NC_080542.1, from coordinate 13,012,514 downwards.
TAAAGCATTTATTAGTTCATTTAAGAGAACTGTTTTAATATTAGAAATTGTATGTAAGAAGCAAACAAGAAGAAGTATATTGTTTATTGTAAAATGGATCAGCAGATGCAATATGAAATGTAGATTGGCTTAAATATGAAAATAATTTAAACTAAGATATAAAAGTGAAATATTAGTAAATGATGAAATAAAATAATTGATGATGGAATAAGAAATTAGGAATTAAGGAAATAAGAGGTGGAAAGCTAGTTAAAATAATAGATCTCAAAAGAAACCAGCATGGATGCACAAAGAACTATCTGACAAATTGAAAGACAACTATAAAAAGTGGAAAGAGGGGCAAATAACTAAGGCAGAATATCAGCAAGTAGCCCGAGCCTATAAAGATGAAGTGAGGAAAGCTAAGGCTCACAATGAACAAAGGCTAGCGACAAAAGTAAGAAATAACAAAAAAAGCTTCTTCCAACATGTTAAAAACAAGAAAAAAGTCAAGGAAACAATTGGCCCATTGCTGGGACAAAGTGGGAAGAAGGTGACAAACAACAGGAGAAAGCAAATCTACTTGACTCATTTTTGCATCTGTTTTACACAAAAGAAAAAACAATCCAACCTATCAAAACAGCACCACAAAAAACAGATTAGAAACACAACTTAAAATAGGGAAGAAAGTGGTAAGTGAACACCTGTCTACCCTAGATGAGTTCAAATCATCAGGACCGGATGGATTACACCCCAGGGTTCTGAAGGAACTGGCAGTCAAAATCTCAGAACCACTGAACTATATCTTTCAAAGATCCTGGAGCACAGGGGAGCTGCCAGAGGACTGGAAAAGAGCTGATGTAGTTCCCATCTTCCAAAAGGAAAAAAAAAACAGATCCAGGAAACTACAGACCTATCAGCCTGACCTCAATACCGGGGAAGATTTTGGAAAAGATAATCAAGCAACGAATCATTGAACACCTAGAAGCAAACAAAGTAATAACCAAAATATCAACATGGGTTTGTCAAAAACAGATCATGCCAGACTAATCTCATTGCATTCTTTGACAAAATGACAAAATTAGTGGACCAGAGGAATGCTGTCGATATAATTTACTTGGACTTCAGCAAAGCATTTGATAAAGTAGACCATAACCTACTACTAGATAAAGTAGAAAAATGTGGGTTAGACAGCACCACCACCAGATGGATTCGTAACTGGCTGACCAACCGCACTCAACGAATAGTCCTCAATGGAACTACATCCACATGGAGGGAAGTATGCAGTGGAGTACCCCAAGACTCTGTTTTAGGCCCAGTACACTTCAACATCTTCATCAATGACTTGGACGAGGGGATAGATGGGGAACTCATCAAATTTGCAGAGGACACTAAGCTGGCAGGAATAGCCAACACTCCAGAAGATAGGCTCAAGATAGAGAAGGATCTTGACAGACTTGAACATTGGGCACTAACTAACAAAATGAAATTCAACAGTGAAAAAAGTAAGGTTCTACATTTAGGCAAAAAAAACCCAAAATGCACAGTTACCGTATATGTGGTACCTAGTTCAATAGTAGTAACTGTGAGAGGGATCTTGGAGTCCTAGTGCACAACCATTTAGATATGAGCCAGCAGTGTGCAGCAGCTGCCAAAAAAGCCAACATAGTTCTGGGCTGCATAAACAGAGGGAAAGAATCAAGATCACGTGAAGTGTTAATACCATTTTATAATGCCTTGGTAAGGCCAAACTTGGAATATTGCATTTAGTTTTGGTCACCACGATGTAAAAAAGATGTTGAGACTCTAGAAAGAGTGAAGAGAAGAGCAACAAAGATGAATAGGGGACTGGAGGCTAAAACATATGAAGAACGGTTGCAGGAACTGGGTATGTCTAGTTTAATGAAAAGAAGGACTAGGGGAGACATGATAGCATGTTTCTATATCTCAGGGGTTGCCACAAAGAAGAGGGAGTTAAATTATTCTCCAAAGCATCTGAGAGTAGAACAAGAAGCAATGGGTGGAAACTAATCAAGGAGAGAAGCAACTTAGAACTAAGGAGAAATTTCCTGACAGAACAATCAATAAATGGAATAACTTGCCTGCAGAAGTTGTGAATGCTCCAACACTGGAAATTTTTAAGAAAATGTTGGATAGCCATTTGTCTGAAATGGTGTAGAGTTTCCTGCCTGGGCAGAGGGTTAGACTAGAAGACCTCCAAGGTCCCTTCCAACTCTGTTATTATGTTATGTTATTTTTCTTTCTACACCATTGTTTCTTTTCTTTTTCTTTATATCTCTTGGTATCAAAAATATCTATTACACATTTTATCATATAATAGACTTTAATAAAAACAATTAAAAGAAGAATTTAATTCAGGAAATGTCATAACCATTTCAGAATTGACTCTCCCTAATTCATTGCAGTGTAAAAGCAGCTGAGGAGGGAAGCACTTTTAGGTGGGCAAGATTGATGTCAATCATCTGAGGTAATCCAGACTTGAAACCACAATCTTGCAAGTCTGAAAGCATTTCCCACCTACCAGTTTCATCTACAAAGTTACATTTAAGCAAACCACACAAATCATCAACATGATGAACATTGTAGTGGCGACCATATGACATACATATGTTTAGGTACTACACTCGATTTACTACTAACTCTGAATCCAAACTAATTAAAATGTTATGATTCCTTAACTTATAAATACACTTAATAGAAACATTAATATATTTTCATCAATTCTTTTTCTCACCATGTTTTAATAATAATATTAAGTATTCATGGAGTTGTTTAAGCAATCCAGTGTATTAGTATTTGGGAATATTTATCTTGATCTTTATATTACAGAATGATCCTTCCTTCCTTCCTTCCTTCCTTCCTTCCTTCCTTCCTTCCTTCCTTCCTTCCTTCCTTCCTTCCTTCCTTCCTTGAGTCAGTTCTGAGATGCTTTCTCAAATTGGTTTGGGCTCAGATTTTTTTCCTCAGATCATTGTCTAGGCTACTGTCCTTTTTCCAATCTCTCAAAGTTATTGTCACACTCCATTATCTGTCTTTCAAGAGCAAATCTTACCTGGGGCATCTTGTAGATATTCAAAATGTTTGCCATGAAGGGACAGAAGTAAGAGTTAGGTCCTGCAATAACAGATAGTGTCCAGTCCTTAGTATCACACTTATAATTGGGGATAAATCTGCCCCATGTTGAGAGGAGCTCCATTGAAGCCAAGCAGGTCCATCTCGCCATGAAATAACTGTTAGAGAGGTGCATTCCCAGAGTCATGTTGAATAAAATGAGATTGTTTTCATTGATCTCCTTTACAGCAAAAACCAAGGCCAGGATATGTTGGTAGTACTGTAGAAGAAATCTACACAGATACATTAGAAATCATATTTCTTCTCTTAAAGAATGTAGCATTACATATACCGTATATACTCGAGTATAAGCCGAGTTTTTCAGCACGTTTTTTGTGCTGAAAAACGTCCCCTCGGCTTATACTCGAGTATATACGGCTTATACTCGAGTTTTTTTTTTCTTCTTTTTTTCACATTATACCGGATGGTGCAAACTTGGCGGGCTTTTGCATTAGCGCGGGGAAGCCCTGCCGGTGCAGTGAGAGGGCGGGGCGGGGGAGCCGCCAGCCTTCTCGGCTGTTGGAGGGAGGCTTTCCCTGACCGGTAGCTGCCTCATTTCCCTCCCTCGGCTTATACTCGAGTCCCCAGTTTACCCCAGTTTTTTTGGGTAAAATTGGGGACCTCGGCTTATACTCGGATCGGCTTATATTCGAGTATATACGGTACTTTATTTACAATTCTGCTAAATTCTAAGCAGAAAAAAAAACCAGATTGCATAGTACCATGCAAGAAGAAAGCATGTAAATGCATTAGCATTCCAAAATTTGTCCCTTTGCCACAGATGGATTGAATGATAGCAATAATGTATAAATTACATAACCACATTATATATAAACAAAGAGAGGAGAGAGAGAGACAGAGAGGGAGAGAAATTTTTCACTGTCTTCTAAAACATTATTTTTCGATGAAAGGGAAAATGGTCTTGGACAAAACATTCAATTTTTTTAAGGCAGCTCTTATGATTTCTAAAAATGATTCACTAGGAAACTGATGAATTGCTTGAAGGAACATTAATAATACCATTATGATCTACCTGTAATTCTCAGACCAACTTCTAAGTCTTGTATCTTTAGCTCTTCAGTCTTTGCCTTGGATATTTTTATGGGAAGAGGAATAAAATATATTTTATTTATTTATTTTTTATTTGCATTTATATCCCACCCTTCTCCAAAGACTCAGGGCGGCTTACACTATGTCAAGCAATAGTCTTCATCCATTTGTATATTATATACAAAGTCAACTTATTGCCCCCAAAAATCTGGGTCCTCATTTTACTTACCTTATAAAGGATGGAAGGCTGAGTCAACCTTGGGCCTGGTGGGACTCGAACCTGCAGTAATTGCAAGCAGCTGCTGTTAATAACAGACTGTCTTAGCAGTCTGAGCCACTCAAGGACCTTACTTACTTTAAACCTTACTTGAGAGCAAACAGAATAACAGAGCAAACAGACTTGAAAGGGACTTTGGAAACCCTATGCCATTTCAGACAAATGGTTATCCAATCTCTTCTTCAAAACCTCCACTTTTGGAGGCAAATTGTTCTACTGATTCATTGTTCTCACTGTCAGGACAGTTCTCCTTAGTTATAGGTTGCTTCTCTCCTTGATTACTTTCCATCCATTGCTTCTTGTCCTACATTCAGGTGCTTTGGAGAATAGGTTGACTCCTCTTCTTTGTGGCATCACCTTTGATATTGGAACATTACTAACATGTCCTTCTTCCCATTAAACTAGATACACCCAATTCCTGCAACCGTTTCTCATATGTTCCATACAAATGATGTATGGAATTCTTTTTCTGGAATCCCTTATCCTAGAAAAACAGGTAACAGTTTCATTGGGGCAGCCCTACATTTGTACTCCATACTCCATACATGCTGAACAAACAAATTAAAAGTACTACTTTTAACTCATAGAATAAGTTTTTTAACTGTTTTTATATTGTATTTATGTGTTTTTTAAGTGCCTGTGAACCGCCCTGAGTCCTTCGGGAGATAGGGCGGTATATAAATATGATTAAATAAATAAATAAATAAAATGCATAGTGCCATTGTTCCCTAATATTCAGAAGAAAAATTAAACTATGAAAGTTTGACATTCAATTAGCTATAAACGTTGCTTCAATAGTAGAGCACTAAAAATTCATTCTACAGAAAGAAAATGAGAAAAGCCCAATATAGAAATTGAACAAAAGCACTGGGGTAAGATCTGCCTTAAACATGTGCATATCTATGTGTGTTTGTAATTTATTTGCTACGTAAAATGTATCAATGAAAATCCATTTCTATTAGCTTAAGATTGAAGGAACCAGGAGAAATAATTTGTGTTGCAAGCAACACTACTAATTAACTCAATCCATCTTCTTAGAGAAAGATATCTGATTTGAGACATGCTACAGCTAGAAAGAGAAAGTCTTTACATGAACTCATCAACAAGGTCTTCAGATGGATGTCTTGTGAATTCCAGTTGATCAGACATCATGTAGAAGTGAGGGATTATCGCAGCTATCATGAAATCTCCTGGCAGAAAATACTTGTGCTTAATAAACTGAGGTTTCCCAATGGCACATGCTGTGCGAGAAGTACGAGGAATAAGGCATGCAACCCCTGGCAACAGGACTGCTATGACTGCCATGAAAAATATGATCTCTTTCAAGATTTTCATCACTATATATGAACCAGTTCCATCTGTAACAATCAAACATTTAAAAAAAGAAGCTCTCATTATTCAGAATAGTCTGCATATATATTCTTTCTGAGATTGTGACATTTCTAGCCCTCTGGTTCCACAAATAATAGCACCTTTCAGTCTTCACCTCTTTTGGGAGAGTTGGAGATCCCGAAGGATTTGAGAAGAAGTTGCATTACTGAGACTCTGCTGGCAATTATAAGAGAAATTGATAGCTGTTCAGTGAAGCTCCTTAGAGATTTTGAGTAAGAAATAGGAGGATGACATCCACAAGCTCAAGAACCAAAGGGCTCTTAACTGACAATTATATAGGACCTGGAAGGAAAAAACCAATTCCAATGAAAAAAATATCATAAAAAAAACACTTTGTTAATTCTGTGGCTGTAAAGATAGAATTCTCTGGAACAATAGAATATTTTCTCCCACCCTGATGAATTCTTGGAAGCACATTAAAAAATGTTTGATCCAAGAAGCCAAAGACAAACAGACCCATCCTGTGGTAGACTTCCACACACACCCCTTTATTCTATTGGGAGGGTCTTTAACTACTTCAGTTATTGTATTTGTAGTTCAATTTTATCACGACGTTTGGTTTAGATGTACTAATAGGAGCAGGTCTCTAAATTTCTGAAAACCTTTTGGGATTGGAGCAGGGTAATGCCTCATAACTAAGCAAATAAAAAAATATCATTGGAGATAAGTTTTTGAAAGGGCTACATCTGAATAAATTTCAGAACACAAAGTTCTAAAATCTTGGAGAGCCACATTTTATTTATTTATTTAATTTATATTATTTTGTCACAACAATATATGTAGGTATCATACAAAAAGTTTATATAGTATTTAAACACATATATGAGTAAATATAAGGAGGTATAAGCATGTATATATATATAGGAAGAAGAAAAGAAAAACAATAGGACAGGAACGGTAGGCACATTTGTGCGCTTATGCACGCCCCTTATGGTCCTCTTAGGAATGGGGTGAGGTCAATAGTAGAGAGTTTTGGTTAAAGCTTTTAGGATTATGGGAAGAGACACAGAATCAGGTAAAGTATTCCAAGCACTGATGATTCTGTTACAGAAGTCATATTTTTTGCAATCTAGATTAAAGCGGTTGACAAACTTTGGTCACTAGCCACAGTCATCCCTATCTTCAAAAAAGGAGACCCCAGCTTAGTAGAAAATTACAGACCGATCTCTCTGTGCTGCGTCAACTGCAAAGTCATGGAATCAATCATCAACCATCATCAACCTCACACTTAGAAACTAACAACCTACTCTCCAATAAACAATTTGGTTTCAGGAAAAGATTATCATGCAACTTACAACTTCTTCACTGTAAAAACATATGGACTACAAATATTGATCAAGGCAAAACAATAGATGCAATCTACATAGACTTCTGCAAAGCTTTTGACTCAGTAGTACACGATAAACTTCTCCTAAAACTAAAATCCTATGGCATTTCAGGACCCCTTCACAAATGGATATCTGCATTTCTGTCCAACAGACAACAAGTGGTCAAAATTGGCAATGTTCTATCAAATCCTGTAACCATATCGCAAGTAATTGTGTTCTCTTTGCTGACGATGTCAAACTATTTAACACCACAGACAATGCATCTATCATCCAAAAAGACCTTGATCATCTAACCACTTGGTCTAAAACTTGGCAACTCCAGATCTCAACCAGCAAATGCTCAGTCTTACATATTGGAAAAAAGAACCCAAACACTAAGTACATACTTGATGGACATTACCTTACAGATGACCCCCACCCCATTAAAGACCTTGGAGTTTTCATGTCAAATGATCTAAGTGTCAAAGCCCACTGTAATTACATAGCAAAAAAGGCCCTAAGAGTTGTAAACCTAATCCTGCGTAGCTTCTTTTCCAAAAACACTACACTACTACCCAGAGCATATAAAACATTTGCTAGACCAATTCTAGAATACAGCTCAACTGTCTGGAACCCTCACCACATCTCTGACATCAATTCAATTGAGCGAGTCCAGAAATATTTTACAAGAAGAGTTCTCCATTCCTCTGAAAACAACAAAATACCTTATCCCACCAGACTTGAAATCCTAAGCCTAGAAAACTTGGAACTTTGTCGCCTTCGACAAGACCTAAGTTTAACTCATAGAATCATCTATTGTAATGTCCTTCCTGTTAAAGACTACTTCAGTTTTAATTGCAACAACACAAGAGCAACCAACAGATTTAAACTTAATGTTAACCGCTTTAATCTAGATTGCAGAAAATATGACTTCTGTAACAGAATCATCAGTGCTTGGAATATTTTACCTGACTCTGTGGTCTCTTCCCATAATCCTAAAAGCTTCAACCAAAAACTTTCTACTATTGACCTCACCCCATTCCTAAGAGGACCATAAGGAGCGTGCATAAGCGCACAAACGTGCCTACCGTTCCTGTCCTATTGTTTTTCTTTTCTTTTCTTCTTCCTATATATATATTGATGCTTATACCTCCTAATATTTAGTCATATATATGTTTATATACTATATAATCCTTTTTATATGATGTTGTGACAAAATAAATAAATAAATAAATAAAAACATTAAGTTTAAATCTATTGGTTGCTCTAGTATTATTGCAATTAAAGCTGAAGTAGTCTTTAACAGGAAGGACATTACAATAGATGATTCTATGAGTTAAACTTAGGTCTTGTCGAAGGCGACGGAGTTCTAAGTTTTCTAAGCCTAGGATTTCAAGTCTGGTGGGATAAGGTATTTTGTTGTTTTCAGAGGAATGGAGAACTCGTCTTGTAAAATATTTCTGGACATGTTTTTATTTTATTTATTTTATTTTGTCACAACAATATATGTAGGAATCATACAAAAGATTATATAGTATATAAACATATATGAGTAAATATAAGGAGGTATAAGCATATATATAGAAAGAAGAAAAGAAAAACAATAGGACAGGAACGGTAGGCACGTTTGTGCGCTTATGCACGCCCCTTATGGTCCTCTTAGGAATGGGGTGAGGTCAATAGTAGAAAGTTTCTGGTTAAAGCTTTTAGGATTGTGGGAAGAGACAACAGAGTCAGGTAGAGTATTCCAAGCACTGATGATTCTATTACAGAAGTCATATTTTCTGCAATCTAGATTAAAGCAGTTGACATTAAGTTTAAATCTATTAGTTGCTCTAGTATTATTGCAATTAAAGCTGAAGTAGTCTTTAACAGGAAGGACATTACAATAGATGATTCTGTGAGTTAAGCTTAGGTCTTGTCGAAGGCGACGGAGTTCCAAGTTTTCTAAGCCTAGGATTTCGAGTCTGGTGGGATAGGGTATTCTATTGTTTTCAGAGGAATGGAGAACTCTTCTTGTAAAATATTTCTGGACACGTTCAATTGTATTGATGTCAGAGATGTGGTGAGGGTTCCAAACAGGCGAGCTGTAGTCTAGAATTGGTCTAGCAAATGTTTTATATGCTCTGGTTAGTAGTGTAGTGTTTTTGGAAAAGAAACTACGCAAGATTAGGTTTATTTTATTTTTAACACAGTTGCAAAATAAAATACTGCTTAGATCTTTTAACTCATTTCAATGAGTCAATGAGTTCACTGTTAATCCATATTCTCAAAGTAACATAAAGTGGGTCATAATTTTTTTTCCGGGTTGATGAATGACATGAGCCTCCATGTGATCAAACCATGTGATTGAAAATGTCCTTTAATATGCTATTGGTTCTATTGTTTCTATTGGTTGTTGTCAGATTCCTATGTTGTTATATGGGGGTTATGAGCTGCGGTGGTACAGTGGTTAGAGTGCAGTTCTGCAGGCTACTTCTGTTGACTAATGGCTGCCTGCAGTTGGCAGTTCAAATCTCACCAGGTTCAAGGTTGACTCAGACTTCCATCCTTCTAAGGTCGATAAAATGAGGACCCAAATTGTTGAGGGCAATCTGCTGACTCTGTAAACTGCTTAGATAGGGCTGTAAAGCACTGTGAAGTGGTATATAAATCTAAGTGCTATTTCTATTATGTAGGGGTCATAGCTGGCTCTATAGGCAAATAAAGAAAAGAAAACCCTAGGTGCTTGTCTGAGCTAATTTGGTCAACCTCTGCCTGATTGTCCATTTGAGCTCCCAGGTGAAGTTTGGATTGCTCTGGGAGACATGCAATGAAGGGGCTTGTGTTCTGAAAGAGTGTTGGTCAATTCCTATTGTGGCTTAATGGCTTTGTCCTGTGTTGGATCTTGGGTGAGGGGCTAATCCTACCATTCTGCCTTTGTTCAGACTTTGTTGCAAGGAGTTTTACGGTATCCTGTCTTGAAAGGATTTCTGCCTGTAATATTACCTTTGCTTATGAATAGAGCTATCTAGATACATGTCTACTCTTTCATGTTTCTCCATTTCTCCATTGGGAAAATATAATATTCTGCCTTTTCTTAATATTCCTCAAAACACATCATTCTTCTGGGAGGGGGTAGATGCTGACTTTCTATAATAGAATTAATTTACAGGATTGCAAGTGATTCAGAACTCATCACCAGATGTGCAGCCAACCTCCATTTCTGTTTGCAGATCTTCAGCAAGGAAGATCCATTAAGTCCAAGTAATTGTAACTGTTTTTTGCACCCCAGGAAAATTTTGTGGATGGATGGATGGCTATGAGAAGGAGACTCCTCATGTTATAGGCTCCTATCCCCCTTCATTTATAAGCAGCAGGTTAATTTAATATTAAAAAGGTACTGACATATTCTAGAAAGAATGCAGAGAAGAGCAACACAAACGATTAAGGAACTGGAGTTTGAAAGATGAAGAATGATTACAGGAATTAGGTATGTGGGGTTCAATGAAAAGAAGAGTTTGGGGTCCTATGATTGCAGTGTTCTACCATGTTTTCCCAAATTAAGACCCAATCTTATATTTTTTGGGGCTCCAAAATAAGCACTAGTGCTTATTTTCAGGGAAACATGATTTCAAAGTAATCAGCCTACATAGGGGGAGAATAGAATAGAATAGAATAGAATAGAATAGAATAGAATAGAATAGAATAGAATAGAATAGAATAGAATAGAATAGAATAGATTTTTTTATTGGCCAAGTGTGATTGGACACACAAGGAATTTGTCTTGGTGCATATGCTCTCAGTGTACATAAAAGAAAAGATACGTTCATCAAGGTACAACATTTACAACACAATTGATGGTCAATATATCAATATAAATCATAAGGATTGCCAGCAACAAAGTTACAGTCATACAGTCATAAGTGGAAAGAGATTGGTGATGGGAACTATGAGAAGATTAATAGTAGTGGAGATTCAGTAAATAGTTTGACAGTGTTGATGGAATTATTTGTTTAGCAGAGTGATGGCCTTCAGGAAAAAACTGTTCTTGTGTCTAGTTGTTCTGGTGTGCAGTGCTCTATAGCGTCATTTTGAGGGTAGGAGTTGAAATAGTTTATGTCCAGGGTGCGAGGGGTCTGTAAATATTTTCATGGCCCTCTTCTTGATTCGTGCAGTATACAGGTCCTCAGTGGAAGGCAGATTGGTAGCAATTATTTTTTCTGCAGTTCTAATTATCCTCTGAAGTCTGTGTTTTTCTTGTTGGGTTGCAGAAGCGAACCAGATAGTTATAGAGGTGCAAATGACAGATTCAATAATTCCTCTGTAGAACTGAATCAGCAGCTCCTTGGGCAGTTTGAGCTTACTGAGTTGGCACAGAAAGAACATTCTTTGTTGTCCTTTTTTAATGATGTTTTTGATGTTAGCTGTCCATTTTAGATCTTGCGATATGATAGAACCTAGAAATTTGAAGGTTTCTACTGTTGATACTGTGTTGACTAGTATTGTGAGAGGTGGAAGTATGGAAGGGTTTCTCCTAAAGTCTACCACCATTTCTATGGTTTTGAGACGGTATTAGGTAGTAGCTGCAGCCCACTGGTCCCTTGGTTGGCACATTCTGGGGCTTCACAGCCCACAAAATGCAGGTGAGTTGATTCCCTGTCCAAGCAGCACATGGAGGTAGAGGCACGGGGGGAAGGCAGGCCATAAGGACATGCCATGAGGACTTCAGAAAAGCCAAGAGTCAGTGGGCTGGAGTCAGCAGGCAGCCATGAGGGCCCATGGGGGCACCAGCAGCCAATGGAAGCAGAAGCACGGGGCAGAAGGCATGTGATCCGAATGCATCGTGCAGGATGCAGGCAAGCTGAGAGATGTGAAGATGAGCGTACTATGGCTGATCGCCACTCCGGTAGGCTTGTATTCATGTCTCTTGGTTTTCCTTTGGCTTACAGTGGTATGTCTGGATCACCTGCCTTCTGTCCTGTGCTTCTGCCTCCATTTGCTGATGATGCCACCATGTGAAGACAAGCTTCTCACAACTGGCTGCTGCTGCAGCCCATCAACTCTTGGCTTTTCCACAGCTCTGTCTCCATCTGCTGCTTGTAGAAGCAATCAACTCACCTGTGCTACGCAGACTGCAGTTGCTGCCAGATACCTTCAGCCAATGCATGCTCGCTGCCTTCTGTGTGGGCCCCACCCTCTCCTTTCACTACGGCTTATATTTGGGGTAGAACTTACATTAGGCAGAGGTGTGAAAATAATACTAAGGCTTATTTTCAGGGTAGGTCCTATTTTGGGGGAGGTTGTCTTCTGTACATGAAGGAACTGATTGGAGCAGTGGTGGACATACGGGAGAAGAGGGCAAGGCTTTGAACTTCCTTTTGGGTGAGGAAAACCCGTAAGCTCTCAGATTCGGGTTTTCCTACATGTGCCAATATGACATCTCTAATAAAAGTTAGCTTTGAGGAATTGCAAACCTCGGAATTTGATTTGGTTGGGGGTGCTACTTGGATCCCTGACAGACAGTTAAAGTTAAATCAGTCATAATTTTAATTTTCAACATATTTTAATGCAAAGCACATAGACTACTTTTTTTTACATATTCTTAATTATTGTAATTCCATATTCTGAGAACTAAATGATTAAGCTAAACAGTTTTAACAACATGGCCAAAATGTACTGTCAATTTGCCAATCAATTTATCCACTATCAATATTTTAGAATATCAAGAACTGTGAAATTGCTTATTGCCATCTCCATCTCCACATACAAAGAGGTATGTGGCAAGTGAAAAGTAAAAAATAACATAAAAAATAAGATAAAAATCTATGATCTAAAAATAATAATTAAAAAATACATTTTAAAAAAGGGGGAAAAAACAAATAAACTTAAAGGGCAGACTTAATGAACTCTTAGGTTTTTTTTCTCGCATAGTTTTCTATGTTTCTATAAAAGTATATTTTCCCAAAATCTACTCATAGTTCAGATTCATACTGGCATGTATTGATGAAATACTTGTACCCAGTTAGACCCAAACTATAACCTGCTTTTCGATTTCACAATCTTCACTCCTATCCTCCTAACCTTTTTTTTTTTTGGTGGGGGGGAGTCTATCATTATTCATTTATTTATAGTTGCAAGTCATGAGTTTTTCCTGCATCTTGGGTTTCCTAGATATTTTGTCTAATAATAACTATCATTTTTCCTTAACCAGCCTTGGAAATAATCATATATTGGACCAAAGCTTAATTGAGCCAATCTCTATAAATTAATCATGGACAACTGCAGCATGGACAACTGTGGGATCTAGCAGGGTGAGAGCTGTGAACCATAAACACAAAGCTTTTACAGTGTCCCAGTATAACAGATATAGTGCCCTTGCTGATCTTAATAGGAACACTAAGTGACAGATCAAGGTAGTTGTGATACTGATAATTCAAACAATCAAGGGATTATGGTCCGAGATGAAGAACTTACTTTGGAAAAGTGTGTATCAAGTATTACAGATCAGTCACACAAGAAGAGCACGGTATCCAAAAAGAGAAGCCACCTTCTGATTGGTGATTCAATTGTAAGGAATGTAAATTTAGGAAAGGATATGGAGGTCTTGAAAGAGGTCAGGTGTCTACCTGGTGCTACTGCCAGCAAAGACAAGAGGCGTATTCTTAAAATAGTCAAGAATGCCAGTAAGGATTCTGATGTTGATGCTATTATACATCTTGGCACAAATGATCTGTCCCAAAAGGATGTACTGTCTGTGCAGAATGATTTCCAGAGCTTGGGGTATGAACTTAATAGTATAGGTTGTAGGCTTATCTTTTCAGAGGTTTTACCAGTACATAAGGAACAAAAAGGTAAAGGCCAGTGTGTAGTGGAGTTTAATGTGTGGCTAAAGGAGTGGTGTAAAAGGGAAGGCTTTGGTCTTATAAGTCACGATGTCTGCAACTGGTCCAATGAAAAACTGTACAAAAGAGATGGATTGCATCCATCAAAGAAAGGGACTGAGTTACTTAGCAATAAATTCACAGATTTTCTGGATAAACATTTAAACTGAACAGTGGGGACAGAGAATTAATTGATACAGAAAATGTCTGTCCCCAGCAATCCAAAATTAAAAGGGTTATCAGCGCATGTAACATAGATGTCTGTGTGGGTAAGACTATCAGCCCTCCTATCAAGCAAAACCAAGCATTTAATAGTGAGTGCCATACCATGTGCAGTAAACCAACAGGTGGAAAGAAAGTAGGGGCAGTCAGGCACAACACAGGTTATGTAGACAGTAAACACAAGGTCAATCCAAATGGACTCAAATGTCTATACACCAATGCACAGAGTATGAGGAATGAACAGGATGAATTAGAAATTCAAGTAAATGAGGGCAGATATGATATTGTTGCCATTACGGAAACTTGGTGGGATGAAACTGACAAATGGAACATACAACTAGAAGGATATAAATTATTTAAAAGAAATAGACCAAATAAAAGAGGAGGTGGAGTTGCACTATATATAAGAAATAATTACATCTCTACAGAAATAGAGCACAACAATGATGAAAATCATCTTGAATGTATTTGGGTCAATATAAAAGGGGTGAAAAACGATATTGCCATAGGTCTATATTATAGGCCACCCAACCAAACAGAGGAAGTCGATGAACTTTTTGCTAGTCAGCTAACTAAGGTATGTAGGAAACAAATCACAGTAGTAATGGGGGATTTTAACTACCCTGACATCAACTGGGAGACAAACTCTGCACCAAGCGGAAGATCCAACAGGTTCCTAACAAACCTAGCAGACAACTTTGTTTCCCAAAAAGTAGAGAAGGCAACAAGGGGATCAGCCATACTGGACTTAATTCTCACTAACAGAGATGAAATGATAGAAGGTGTTGAAGCTACAGGAACCTTGGGGGCAAGTGACCACGCAATATTGGAATTCAACATTAAGCAAACACAAGTAGTAGAACAAAGTCAAACTAGAGTCTTGGACTTTAAGAGAGCTAATTTCAATAAACTTAGAGAGACCTTGAGAAGGATTCCATGGATAAGAATCCTCAGGGGGAAAACAACTCAAGAAGCTTGGGAAATTTTGAAAAGTGAGATTATAAAAGCGCAGCCTAACACAATACCAATGAAGAAGAAAAATAATAGATCTCAAAAGAAACCAGCATGGATGCATAAAGAACTCTCTGACAAATTGAAAGACGAAAAGGACAAATATAAAAAGTAGAAAGGGGCAAATAACTAAGGCAGAATATCAGCAAATAGCCCGAGCCTGTAAAGATGAAGTGAGGAAAGGTAAGGCTCACAATGAACAAAGACTAGCGCCAAAAGTAAAAAATAACAAAAAAAGCTTCTTCCAACATGTTAAAAACAAGAAAAAAGTCAAGGAAACAATTGGCCCATTGCTGGGACAAAGTGGCAAGAAGATGACAAGCAACAGGGAGAAAGCAGATCTACTTAACTCATTTTTTGCATCTG
This sequence comes from Ahaetulla prasina, assembly GCF_028640845.1. Taxonomy (NCBI): domain Eukaryota; kingdom Metazoa; phylum Chordata; class Lepidosauria; order Squamata; family Colubridae; genus Ahaetulla; species Ahaetulla prasina. Next base: position 12,996,915 of record NC_080542.1, on the reverse strand, counting down.
TCTTTACACAAAAGAAAAAACAATCCAACCTATCAAAAACAGCACCACAAAAAAACAGATTAGAAACACAAGTTAAAATAGGGAAGAAAATGGTAAGGAACACTTGTCTACCCTAGACGAGTTCAAATCACCAGGACCGGATGGATTACACCCCAAGGTTCTGAAGGAACTGGCAGACGAAATCTCAGAACCACTGAACTATATCTTTCAAAGATCCTGGAGCACAGGGGAGCTGCCAGAGGACTGGAAAAGAGCTGATGTAGTTCCCATCTTCCAAAAGGAAAAAAAAAACAGATCCAGGAAACTACAGACCTGTGGAGGCTTTAGGCTTTGGTAATAAGTTTATACATGTTATTTCAAAATTGTACCAAAAGAGCAGTGCAAGAGTGAAGGTGAATGGAATATTAACTGAAGAGATAAAATTAGAAGCTGGTACGAGACAAGGATGTCCCCTGTCCCCAACATTATTTTTATTGGCTATGGAAATATTGACAAAAATGATAGAAAAAGATGAAGAATTAGAAGGATATAAGGGGTATAAGATAAATTTGTATGCGGATGATACTTTAATTATTTTGAAAAATGTAGAGAAAGATCTGAAAAAGATATATAAGCATTTGATAGAATTTGAGGAAATGACAGGATTGAAAGTAAATTGGTCAAAGTCAGAATTATTGATGGATAGTAATGGTAATGAGTCTGAGAATATGCAAGAGCAATTTGGGATAAGGATTAAAAACACATTGAAATATTTGGGTATAGTGCTTTCACTTAAGGTTAAAGAATTGAAAAAAATTAATTATGATGTGGTGATTAACGAAATTGAGAAGAAGATAGATAAATATAAAATGTTAAAGTTGTCTTGGTTTGGTAGAATTGCAATGTGTAAGATGATGATGCTGCCGAAGTTCAACTTTTTATTCGAGATGCTACCACTAAATTTGACAGAGAAAGATATTGAAGGATATCAGAAAAAAATGGATAAATTTTGTAACGGTGGTAAAAGACCTAGATTAATGAAGAAAATGTGGTATCAAAATCAAAAGGAAGGTGGATTAGGAATCCCCAAATTATTTAATTATTACTGTGCGTATGGTATCCAGATAGTGGTAAAAATATTTAAAGGTGAAGATAATTATTGGAGAGACTTAGAGTTAAGGGATATAGAGAAATTTGGATCAAAGTGGTTTTTAGATAAAGCAAATTTAAAATGTGTAAGTAGAAGTTATTGGTTAAAGGGATTAAGTAAAATGTGGAATAAATTTGTTAAAATTTTAATTCCGGATATAATCTTTTTGGGGGAGACAATTGGAATTTGGCCGATTAAAAATAATATAAAACGTAATGAAGTGATTAAAGAGGAAAATATAGAAATTATTAGAGATTGGATAAAAGTTATGGAAATGAAAGGAGGAATAAAGAAATTATTGAAAAAAATTAATTATGATGTGGTGATTAACGAAATTGAGAAGAAGATAGATAAATATAAAATGTTAAAGTTGTCTTGGTTTGGTAGAATTGCAATGTGTAAGATGATGATGCTGCCGAAGTTCAACTTTTTATTCGAGATGCTACCACTAAATTTGACAGAGAAAGATATTGAAGGATATCAGAAAAAAATGGATAAATTTTGTAACGGTGGTAAAAGACCTAGATTAATGAAGAAAATGTGGTATCAAAATCAAAAGGAAGGTGGATTAGGAATCCCCAAATTATTTAATTATTACTGTGCGTATGGTATCCAGATAGTGGTAAAAATATTTAAAGGTGAAGATAATTATTGGAGAGACTTAGAGTTAAGGGATATAGAGAATTTGGATCAAAGTGGTTTTAGATAAAGCAAATTTAAAATGTGTAAGTAGAAGTTATTGGTTAAAGGGATTAAGTAAAAATGTGGAATAAATTTGTTAAAATTTTAATTCGGATATAATCTTTTGGGGAGACAATTGAATTTGGCGATTAAAAATAATATAAAACGAATGAAGTGATTAAAGAGGAAAATATAGAAATTATTAGAGATTGGATAAAAGTTATGGAAATGAAAGGAGGAATAAAGAAATTATTGAAAAATTAGGTTAAGTTGGTTTGAAAAATACAGATAGAAAAATGGACAAAAAACTAAAGGAAAATTATTCGATAAATAGATGTGAAACTGAATTTGAATATTTAGTATCTCGGATTATGAAAGATGAAATTGGGCTAAAGGGACTCGTTAGTAGGGTTTATAAGATTATAAATTCTGATGAAAAATTACAAAGAGTGATGAGGACAAATTGGGAAAAAGATCTTAATATTGAAATACCAGAGTCAGATTGGAATGTGAATTGGAAGAGTAGAATTATGAGAACTTTATCTATAAGGATTAAAGAGTACAATTATAAAGTTGTTTGAAATGGTATTTGACTCCAGTAAGATTGTCACAAATGGATAAAAAATTAGTAAAAATGTTGGAGATGTGAGATGGAATTGGGGACTTATGAACATATGTGGTATAATTGTGATAAGGTTAAAAGTTTTGGCAACAATTGGAGAAAATGATATTTGAAATGATGGGGAAAGTAATAACATTGAGAGTGGAAACTATATTATTGTTGGTAATTAAGGAAATAGAATTAACAAAATATGAAAAAGAATTGATTAGAATTATGATTATAATAGGTAGAATTATAATAGCTAGATATTGGAAACTAGATGTGATTTTTAGAATAGAAGAGTGGAATTCTGAAATGTGGAAATTAGCTTTAAATGATAAAATGACATGTGATATTAAAATTAGAAGTGGTGTGTATAAAGAAGATATTTTCTGGAAGACTTGGAAACCATTTGTGGACTTTGCGCTTGGAACATTGGACGCTTCAGTACCTGTACCTCGAGAACGTGGATTTTGGCAATCATGAGGATATATCCGAAGACCCAAATCTTCCTTTTATGTATAGCACAAGGGTGTAATAATGTATTTTCTTTTTGTTTGTTTGTTGCAAAAAAAGTAATAAAAAAAAAAAAGAAAGAAAAAAAACATCCAGGAAACTACAGACCTATCAGCCTGACCTCAATACCGGGGAAGATTCTGGAAAAGATAATCAAGCAACGAATCACCAAACACCTAGAAGCAAACAAAGTAATGACCAAAAGCCAACATGGGTTTGTCAAAAACAGATCATGCCAGACTAATCTATTTGCATTCTTTGACAAAGTGACAAAATTAGTAGACCAGAGGAATACTGTCGATATAATTTACTTGGACTTCAGTAAAGCATTTGATAAAGTAGACCATAACCTACTACTAGATAAAGTAGAAAAATGTGGGTTAGACAGCACCACCACCAGATGGATTCATAACTGGCTGACCAACCGCACTCAACGTGTAGTCCTCAACGGAACTACATCCACATGTAGGGAAGTATGCAGTGGAGTACCCCAAGGCTCTGTTTTAGGCCCAGTATTCTTCAACATCTTCATCAATGACTTGGACGAGGGGATAGATGGGGAACTCATCAAATTTGCAGATGACACCAAGCTGGCAGGAATAGCCAACACTCCAGAAGATAAGCTCAAATTACAGAAAGATCTTGACAGACTTGAACATTGTGTGCTATCTAACAAAATGAAATTCAACAGCGAAAAAAGTAAGGTTCCACATTTAGGCAAAAAAAACCAAAATGCACAGGTACCGTTTATGTGGTACCTTGCTCAATAGTAGGACCTGTGAGAGGGATCTTGGAGTCCTATTGGACAACCATTTAGATATGAGCCAGCAGTGTGCAGCAGCTGCCAAAAAAGCCAACATAGTTCTGGGCTGCATAAACAGAGGGAAAGAATCAAGATCACGTGAAGTGTTAATACCATTTTATAATGCCTTGGTAAGGCCAAACTTGGAATATTGCATTTAGTTTTGGTCACCACAATGTAAAAAAGATGTTGAGACTCTAGAAAGAGTGCAGAGAAGAGCAACAAAGATGAATAGGGGACTTCAGGCTAAAACATATGAAGAACGTTTGCAGGAACTGGGTATGTCTAGTTTAATGAAAAGAAGGACTAGGGGAGACATGATAGCAGTGTTCCAATATCTCAGGGGCTGCCACAGAGAAGTGGGAGTTGGGCTGTTCTCCAAAGCACCTGAGGGTAGAACAAGAAGCAATGGGTGGAAACTGATCAAGGAAAGAAGCAACTTAGAACTAAGGAGAAATTTCCTGACAGAACAATTAATAAGTGGAATGACTTGCCTGCAGAAGTTGTGAATGCTCCAACACTGGAAATTTTTAAGAAAATGTTGGATAACCATCTGTCTGAGATGATGTAGGGTTTCCTGCCTGGGCAGGGGGCTGGACTAGAAGGCCTCCAAGGTCCCTTCCAACTCTGTTGTTATTATTATTATTATAATCAGATCTTTGGGAATTAGAAGGGATTTACTTTGAATAATGTTAACTGGATACATTACTTAGATACGTTACTTGGATCCAAGAAATGTATGTGGTTGGGAAAAGGAAACAAGGGTAACTGGGTATGCTGGAGAAGATACATTCTGAGAACCAAAGAAAATTAATCCTGCTATGTTATAGATACTTTGAGAAGGCATGGCTTAGTAGAAAATGGCTGCCATAAGAGATAGCAGCAGTCATGAAAGTGATCAGGGCAAGGCCTCAGGCAGTGTTACAATTTCTAGGTAGTATCTAAAAGACCAAATGCAGATAATTCAGGCTGGAGAAAATAAAGGTCTTCATTAATGTCACTTTGTATTATTTTGTTAGAGTAGGAGGGAAGGCTGCAAGGAATCAATGAGCAAACTGAACTTCATATTCAGGGTTATTTTTTTATTAACTGTCCCTTTGTATTCAAATTAGGTCTCAGAACAATGATGTAGCATTTGGGGGAAAATATGCAGAGCAGTAATCCAGCTGCTGAAGCCAAAATGGAGAAGATCTCCACAGCCACCATGTATTTCCCCTTGGTACTCAAATAAGTTGGAACAAATGATATCCAGACACTACAAAAGACCAACATGCTGAAGGTGATAAATTTGGCTTCATTAAAGCTATCTGGTAACTTCCTGGCTAGGAAGGCCACAGTGAAACTGACAGTAGTCAAGAACCCCAGAAAGCCAAGCACTGTATAAAACATTGTGGTTGAACCTTCATTACATTGTAGAACAATTTCTTCAGCCATGGAGTACATGTCAGAAACTGGGAATGGGGGAGAAATTGTCAGCCACACAGTACAAATGGTAAATTGTGCCAGGGAGCAAAATAGGACAATAGAAAAAGCCAGCCTATTCCCCACCCATTTCCTCATTTTGGAACCTGGCCTGGTGGCCATGAAAGCAAGAACAACAAGGATCGTTTTCCCTAATATGCAAGAAAGGGCTACTGAGAATATGATGCCAAAAGCAGCTTGTCGCATGAAACATTTTGCTTGGTCAGGTTGCCCAACGAAGAGCAAACTGCAAAGGAACGAGAGCAGGAGAACAATGAGAAGAATATAGGTGAGGCTCCTGTTGTTGGCTTTGACAATGGGAGTGTCCCACTTTTTAATGAAGAGTCCCAGCACCAAAGCTGTGATGAAAGAAAGGAAGAGACTAACACTGGCCAAGGTGATTCCCAGTGGCTCATTGTAAGACAGGAAGGTGGTTGTTTTTAGAATACAAAGATTTTGAGCCTTGTTTGGAAATTGGTCTTCTGAACATTGAAAGCAGTCAATCGCATCTGGAAAAAACAAAATATCATAGTCAATTTCTAGAAATGCTCAGGTAACAGGAGTGGGAATTAATTATAGGGTTAATATTTCCTAATTAAGTAATATCTCTTTGTTTGTAGTTGAAGTCTGTAAATATGCAGATACTTATGTATTGTTTGTGGTAACCCTTTCATTTTTAGTATTTATATAGCTATATCATCGGTTCAATCACCACATTAGAAGTAATTTGTATAAAGTTTGTAGATTTAACATTTTGAATCACAGTTAAGAAGACTGGATAGTTTTGCACAACACAGCTCTTACCCGTCTCATTTGAAATTTTCCCTTTTGCACATGGAAGGCAAGCATAACAGCAAAATGGCTTCCCTTCTATTTTCATCTTCCTCCACCCAGAATAGCAATGGTCATTGCAAACAGAAAGAGGTTGAACCTATCAAGAAGTGAAACCAGTATTTATTAAAATTCAAAAGTTTCAGAACATTCTATTTGGGTGTGGATTTTACTTTTACACAATGAACGTAGCATCTAGATGTCCCAAAATTTCCTTCTGTTTTAGAAAATTCAATCAGATCTTCCAACTTCGTGAGATCTTTTCTTCAAGAAGTTGAAAGGTCTGACTGAACATTTTTTTAAACTGATAGTCACGTGGTCTTCTTTTGTTGCCCTGCATGCAAAAGAACAGAGCTGGAAAGCAGGTTAGTGATGGAATTGTGATGGGATGGAAATGAGAATTTTGCATTATGATTCCTCATATGTAAGTAAGAACCGGTAAAAAAGGAATGGAAAAATCCCTATCTGTAGATCAGCATTTTTCAGTCTTGGCAAGTTTAAAATGGGAGAACTTAATGCTGCCTTGGGAATTCTGGGAATTGAAGTCCATGCACCTTAAAGTTGCCAATGTTGAGAATCATGGGTCTACACTAGAGTTTAGGATTTTCCATTCCTGTTTTATTTAGAGTTTGGTGCAATTAAATAAATCACTTATGGTTTCCTTAAGAAATAATGATTAAAGCAATATGAACCATTGCTGGAATTTTTTTAAGAAACTGAAATTATAAATTGATCTGGGCTTTCATGATTAGATATGGGATTATGGAAATAATGTAGACAAATGTTAATCTTAGAGTAAGAGTTTGAGTTTATATTTTTTTTACTTATATCTGTACCAAAGAAAGTTGGAAGTTATTATTTTTCAGTTTTCCTTCTTTTCCTCTTTCCTTCCTACACTTTCACTCTTTTTCTTTCCTGAGCCTTTTCTTTTTTCAAATCTGTTTTTATTTGTTTATCCCTTAGCTTTGTTTTTTAATGTATGAAGGATCAGCCATTATAATTCTACATGCCTTATTTTCAGAAATCATATCAAAATGTAGAATGAAATCCACTGGGAACCATCTCCTATAAAGCAGGCTCTGAGTCCCTCTAGCCAAAAAGTGTTTATCGATAGAAGGGAATATTTATAACTCAGGGTTTAACTGTGGGGTCTTTAGTGCTCTCTGAGCTTGATGGTTTTCTTGCAGATGTTTCATGACCCAAACTAGGTAACATCATCAGTACTAGAAGGGAGTGGAGTTGCTCCTATTTTCATATACTAGTTGTTTACCATGTCAGTGTTGATCAGTTGTTTCACAAACGGTGTTGTGATTGGTGCCAGGTCTCTACAGCCTCAGGCAGAGAAGGGCTATTCTGCACCCCTCCCTCACATGTTTTTTAAAATACAGAGTTTCCCAGCATTTCTTTAGGAACCTCCAGCATGCAAACTGTGGTTACTCATCCTGAAAGGAATCCTCTTTAACAGGAGCTTCAAAATGTGCTGTTTGCTTGGAAGATTTGTAGCTAAAAATCAGTCTACATTTAGTGTACATCTGGCTTTGGGGATATTTTTTCATAACCAAACAAAAGTGTACTTTCTGTGCACTTCACATCCCTTGCTCGCTGGATCTCGATATCACAAAGCAAAGGCCATATTTGGTAATTAACCCCATGCTGTGCCCCATTTTGACTGGCAGAGTGCTCCAGGAGGCTGACTCCTGCCACACACCCTGGCCACACACACCCGGCCATGCCCACCTAGCCAGTCATTACAGCACAGAACCGGTTTTTAAATTATTTCAATCCCACTAATGATGTGGGTCCTTGATTGCTTGTGACTTTGCAGTGATTCAAGGCTAATATTTGTTTCCTTCTTCCTCCCTGGCTGGGCATTTCCCAATCAGGATAATCAATCGCTGCATCAAATAGAGGCTGATTGCTCCCCAGATACCACGATTAGCAAATGGAAACTTGAAAATCTGCACATGCCATTTAAGAAAAGAGAAGGCTAAGGAGAAAATGCTATTTTTTGTGGGGGAAATCAACATTCAGATTAATGGGAGTTTAATAGACAAATTGAGATACCTCTTGTTATTACTTTGTGAATTATATGATAGCTTTAATTATTTTACCTATTTTCAAATATATTTTTAAGCTAAACAAGCTTGAAATGCCAGGAGGAATAGACAGCAGCTATTGGATTATATTCTGCTAAAACCATGAAGATTTAATGTGGATATATCAGTAAATTATTTTGCTATAAAGAGATTTAAGTCTTTGTATTTCAAAATAGGGATGCGGTGGCTCAGGGGCTAGGATATTGAGCTTGTCGATTGAAAGGTAAGCAGCTCAGCGGTTCGAATCCCTAGTGCTGCCGTGTAACAGGGTGAGCTCCCATTACTTGTCCCAGCCTCTGCCAACCTAGCAGTTTCGAAAACATGTAAAAATGCAAGTAGAAAAAATAGGGACCACCTTTGGTGTTGAGTCATGCCGGCCACATGACCACGGAGACATCTTTGGACAGCGCTGGCTCTTCGGCTTTGAAACGGAGATGAGCACCGCCTTCTAGAGTCGGCAACAACTAGCACATATGTGTGAGGGGAACCTTTACCTTTACTTTTATTTCAAAATCTCTGGTCATTATTTCTTTGTCTTTGCAGTTTTTGGCCTGACAACTTTAATGGTAAGATCCATTTGAATCAATAATTCGGGAAACAAGAAGGGAATGGGAAGAATACACAGTTTGAAATATGAGCAAGAAATACCTGGTTAAACATGGGAGGCCAGGTGATGTCTTGTGCAGAAATGGTGAATAGCTTATCTGGAGAAGCCGCTGGGTTGATCTTTCCAACTTTGATTTTAACAAAGGTCTTGTTTGGAAATGTGACCCAGTTTATAATGTTAATTCCAGTCTCTAGATCCCCATTTTCATTAAAGGAAATTTTCTCTCCTGCAGTGTTATTAAAAGACCTGGTTCTCAAATAGTGATGTAACTAAAATGAAGCAAAGATTGGTAATTAAAAAAGAGGGGATGGAAAGGGAAGGGAAGGGAAAGGGACGGGAGGGGTGAAGGAGAGGGAGAGGGAGAAAGGAAGGAGGGAGGAGATCAATTTCAATGGCATTAAGTTATGGATATTGATTTAATACAACTGAGTTCATTAATAGAATTAGCGTTTTTCAACCCCTCATCCATGTTTCTCCCCTGCCACAGGTCTTTTGAACCTGTTCCAAACAGGCATATTTTGCTGCATCTTAATCATTTCCTCCATGTTGTTGTATCATTGTTGTAGCCTTGTTGCCTATTCACAGTTACAAAGGTTTCTCTACGTTCCAAAACGATATGGAAAACGGAGTAGCAGGAAACTTAAAATCAAAACTCCGGTGTATTCATAATACAGGGGTGAGTCCTACTTACTACCAGTTTGCAAGAACTGGATTGAACCAGAACTAGTCCCTGCCAATCACTGCCATAATATTAGGACAAAGCACTGCATTAGAGAAAAGAGCAATGGGAAACGGTCATTCAATCTCTTATTACCTGCCATGCCTTTTGAGTCAAAGACATTTCTCTCCCAACTTTTGCTCTTGTTCTGTGTTTGGAAGAAAACATGACTTGTAAAGCATGTGCCACAGCATAAACGGCATTGTAGATACTGTAACTTTGTCCAGTCATGGTGGTGTCAAACACAGACTTAGGTAGATTCTCCAATTTCTCTTCTCCAGTACACAGCTTCCCAGCATGTTCATCTAAATTATCTTTAGGAAAAGAACATTCAAAAGCCTCTTCCCAAAACACTCTCATTAAATGGTCTTCTGCTTCTGAAGTTGGATTTCTCATCTGAAGAAATTTATTAAATCCAGAAATCTCCTTGGAAGAAACTTCAAAAGTTATAACACCATGGAAAAAGTCCATACCTCTAGTTTTTTGAAAGGGAAGGGATGAAAACTCCATCTGGGCTGGCATTATATAAACTTTATCTTTTCTCTCGATGGGTATATCATCAAATTCTCTATAATAGGGCAACATTCTGAAAATGATGGTAACTTCGTTTCCACCATGTAGGATAATGACATTGGTACTGCTGTTCATGATAGTAATGTACATTTTGCTAAAATCTTTATAGACTGCTGTGATATCATTAGAAAATGTTTGCTGGGGCATCTCTCCCATGAACTGAAAGCAGATACCTTGTTGGGAAAACAACGGAACAGCATTTTGAACGAATCTGTCTCCACTCTCATTACATTGGAGAAAGAGCCCAATCCATGTCCACCTAAAATACAACAGCAACTGGAGAATACCCACAATCTGTTGATCAGCATTTGGGAAAAAGCGATGGAAGAAAGCAGCTTGTATCTGGTAATCTCTCATAGGAGAAGATCCATATATCAGCTAAATGTAAGGAAAAATAGCAGGGTGGGGGGTGACATGATTATCCAAATTGAAGTATTCATTATTTTTGAAAAATCTGTTCTTAATTCATGGTCTTTGTTGTAAACTTTAATGCAAACTTTAGTAGATATCTAATCTTGTTCATAAAAACCTGAGGTTTAGAAGTTGTATAATTACAAAGCTAAAGACAGAAATGCATTCATTTGTGACCGAGATGGCAAAATCGACAGTTTTAATTAAAGGGAACAATTTATTTAGTTTCAGTCAGGAAATGTTATAACCATTTAAGAATTGACTCTCCCTAATTCATTGCAGTATTAAAGTAGCTGAGGGGAGAAGCATTTTGAAGTGGGCAAGATTGATGCCAATCATTTGAGGTAATCCAGACTGTGAAACCACAGTTTGCAAGTCTGAAAGCATTTCCCTCTTACTGGTTTCATCTACAAAGTTACCTTTTGCTCCAAAATGGTGCCACCAAAGGCTGCCTCAGTGAAATGCTCTCTAATGGTTTCTTTATTTTTAATTATTCTCTGCAACTCACTACAGATAATTTACTCAAGAGGCCATCTGCTAAAAATTAATCCATGTTTCTTTAATCTGTGATCTCATCCCCCCTCCCCCGTCTTTACAAACACGGAGGAGATTCTAACACAGAATGAAGCAATTTCCCTGGAGCCATGGATTACCAAAAAAAACAAACGGCGGAAGCAGAGAAAGAGAGTTAAACGGGCAGGAATTCTTATCAAGTTAAGAAATAAGAGAAATAAAACTCCTCTGCCTTCAATTTTCCTAACCAACTTAGGTTGTATTGCTAATAAGATGGATGAAATACTCCTTTTAAACAGATACAATTCTGACTTTTACAATTCAGCAGCCCTATGCTTCTCTGAAACCTGGTTAAATGAATCAATTGATGATAGCAGCCTGCATATCCCAGGGTTTCAGATTCAAAGATCAGACAGAATTGCAGAAACACCTGGTAAAAAGAAGGAAGGAGGCTTATGCTTATATATCAACAACAGCTGGTTTCAGAATCTAACTATAATATATAAATTCTGTCACAAAAACTTAGAGACATTAATTATCAACTCCAAACCATACTAACCACCTTGTGAATTTTCCTCATTTTTTCTAATTGCTGTTTATGTCCCACCACAAGCCTATGTAAACAAGGCATTAAGAACTCTAGCTGACCAAATTATGGAGGCTGAAGCCAAATATCCTGATTCACTGGCCATTATTTTGAGAGATCTAAACAAGGCAAATTTAAGGAAAGAGCTACCAAAATACTTTCAGCATGTCAATTGTCCCACTAGAGGCAAGAATATTTTAGACCATTGCTACACAACACTAAAATATGCTTATCAGTCCTTACCACGACCAGCTGTGGGACACTCTGATCATTGCATGATTCACCTTAGATCTGCTTACAGGCAAAGACTTAAAACCACAAAACAAAAAATTAAATCAGTGAAGACCTGGATGGAGGAGGCAAAGTTAAAGGTACAGGCCTGCCTTGGCTGCACTGATTGGAATGTTTTTGAAAGTACCACTGCAGACTTAGATGAACTCATAGATACTGTAACATCATATGTCAGCTTCTGTGAAGACCTATGTGTACCAACCAGGAACTTGTGAATATACAGTAACAATTTGGTTCACAGCTAAACTTAAGCAGCTACGTCGTTCCAAAGAGGAAGCCTACCGAAATGATGATAAAATGCTGTAAAATCAGGCCAGAAATTAACAAGGGAGATCAGAGCAGCAAAAAGAAGCTACTCTGAAAAGCTAAAGAATCAATTCTCAACAAATGAACCAGCAAACATATGGCAAACCTCCTTCCCAGGCTGAAGGAAATCAGCAACTGGCAGATGATCTGAGTGTGTTTTACTGCAGTTTTGAAAGGAAACTACAGCCACCTATCTCCACAAACCCCCATCTCAGACACACCAACAACAGCCAAGCTTCCTAAAACTGACCCCATCCCATTGGGTTCACAACACCTAGTGATCATAGAAAAGGAAGTGCAAGACCTATTTCACAGACAAAAGCCAGGAAAAGCTCCAGACCCAGACAAGATAACCCCTTCTTGCTTAAAAGTCTGTGCTGACCAATTGGCAAACAGGAAGCAACAGGTGAAGCTAACCAGAATCATATCAGATACCTGTACAATTAGCACAGCCCCCCACCCCAAGGCTGTGTGCTCTCCCCACTTCTCTTCTCTCTGTATACCAATGACTGCATCTCTAACAATCCATCTGTTAAACTACTGAAGTTTGCAGATGACACAACAGTGATCGGTCTCATTCAAGACAATGATGAATCTGCATACAGATGGGAGGTTGAACAACTAGCCTCATGGTGCGACCGGAACAATCTGGAACTGAACACACTCAAAATCGTAAAATTGGTGGTAGACTTTAGGAGAAACCCTTCCATACTTCCACCTCTCACAATACTAGACAACACAATATCAACAGTAGAGACCTTCAAATTTCTACATTCTACCATATTGCAAGAATGGACAGCTAACATAAAAATGTCATCAAAAAAGGACAACGAAGAATTTTCTTTCTGTGCCAACTCAGAAAGCTCAAACTGCCCAAGGAGCTGCTGATCTAGTTCTACAGAGGAATTATTGAGTCTGTCATCTGCACCTCTATAACTGTCTGGTTTGGTTCTGCAACCCAACAAGACAGACAAAGACTTCAGAGAATAATTAGAACTGCAGAAAAAACAATTGCTACCAACCTGCCTTCCATTGAGGACCTGTATACTGCATGAATCAAAAAGAGGGCTGTGAAAATATTTACAAACCCCTCACATCCTGGACATAAACTGTTTCAACTCCTACCCTCAAAATGATGCTTTAGAGCACTGCACACCAGAACAACTAGACACAAGAACAGGTTTTCCCAAATGCCATCAGTCTGCTGAACAAATAATTCCCTCAACACTGTCAAACTATTTACTAAATCTGCACTACTATTAATCTTCTCATCGTTCCCATCAACCATCTCCTTCCACTTATGACTGTATGACTATAACTTTTTTTGCTTGTATGATTTATATTGATACTGACTGTTTCCTGATTGCTTATTTGTACCCTATGACTACAATTAAGTGTTCTACCTTATGATTCTTGATGAACGTATATTTTCTTTTCTTTTCTTTTATCTACACTGAGAGTATGTATATACACCAAGACAAATTCCTTGTGTGTCCAACCACACTTCTATTCTTTTCTATTCTATTTAAGAAAAACAACACAAATCATTAAAATGATGAAGAATAGAATAGAATAGAATAGAATAGAATAGAATGGAATGGAATGGAATGGAATGGAATGGAATGGAATGGAATGGAATGGAATGGAATAGAATAGAATAGAATTTTATGGCAACCATATGACATAGATATGTTTAGGTACTATATGCAATTTACTAAATCTGATAAAACTGAATCCAAACTAATTGAAATGCTATGATTCCTTAACTTATAAATACACTTAATAGAAATGTATATTTTCATCAATTCTTCTTCTCACCATGTTTTAATAATAAGATTAAGTATTCATGGACTTGATTAAGCAATTCAATGTATTAGTATTTGGGAATATTTATCTTAATCTTTATATTACAGAATGATCCTTCCTTCCTTCCTTCCTTCCTTCCTTCCTTCCTTCCTTCCTTCCTTCCTTCCTTCCTTCCTTTCTTCAGTCAATTCTGAGATGCTTTCTCAAATTGGTTTGGACTCAGATTTGTTTTACCAGATCATTGTCTAGGCTACAGTTCTTCCTCCTATCTCTCAAAGTTGTTGTCGCAGCCCATGAAATGTATTTCAAGAGCAAATCTTACCTGGGGCAGCTTGTAGACATTCAAAACATTTGCCATGAAGGGACAGATGTAAGAGTTAGGTCCTGCAATAACAGATACTGCCCAGTCCTTAGTATCACATTTATAATTGGGGATAAATCTTTTCCTTGTTGAGAGGAGCTCCACTGAAGCCAAGTAGGTCCATTTCGCCATGAAATAACTGTTAGAGAGGCGCATACCCAGAGTCATGTTGAATAAAATGTTATTGTTTTCATTGATCTCCTTAACACCAAAAACCAAGGCCAGGATATGTTGGTAGTTCTGTAGAAGAAATCTACACAGATACATTACTAATCATATTTCTTCCCTTAGAAGAATGTGGCATTACATATACTTTATTTAGAATTCTGCTAAATTCTAAGCAGAAAAAAAAATTCTGATTGCATAGCACCATGCAAGAAGAAAGCGTGTAAATGTGTTAGCACTCCAAAAATTTTCATTTTGCCACAGATAGATGGAATGATAACAATAATGTATAAATAATACAACCAACATATATATATTGGGGCAAACCAGGTGCTTCGACAGAAAAACTCTTAATCTCTCCCCTGGCTCAGCTGATAAAGGAAAGAGAACTTGTGGCTCAGAGGTAATACAACTGCCTAATATGCAGGCAGCCCTAGTTCAAATGCAAGTGATGGTATGGCTAGCTGATGAGAACTAATTAGCTTGAAATAAATCTATACTAGTCTCCCTTTATTTCTTTATCAGCAAAACCCAAATTTGGTACTATACATACATACATACATACATACATACATACATACATACACACACACACACACACACACACACACACACACACACACACACACACATATAATTTATTTTGTCACAACAATATATATAAGTGTCATACAAAAAGATTATATAGTATATAAACATATATATGAGTAAATATTAGGAGGAATAAGCATATATATATATATATATATATATATATATATATATATATATATATATATATATATATATATATATATATATATATATATATATATATATATATATATGAAGAAGAAAAAGAAAAACAATAGGACAGGAACGATAGGCACATTTGTGCACTTATGCACGCCCCTTATGGTCCTCTTAGGAATGGGGTGAGGTCAATAGTAGAAAGTTTTTGGTTAAATCTTTTGGGATTATGGGAAGAGACCACAGAGTCAGGTAAAGTATTCCAAGCACTGATGATTCTGTTACAGAAGTCATATTTTCTGCAATCTAGATTAAAGCAGTTAATATTAAGTTTAAATCTATTGGTTGCTCTTGTATTATTGCAATCAAAGCTGAAGTAGTCTTTAACAGGAAGGACATTACAATAGATGATTCTATGAGTTAAACTTAGGTCTTGAAGGCGATGGAGTTCCAAGTTTTCTAATATTCTCTCTCTCTGTCTCTCTGTCTCTCTCTATATATAGAGAGGGGGGGGCGGGGAGAAGGAGAGAAAAAATTTTCAGAATCTTCTAAAACATTATTTTTCGATGAAAGGGAAAATGGTCTTGGACAAAACAATATTTTTTTTTAAGCCAGCTGTTATGATTTCTAAAAATGATTCAGTAGGAAACTGATGGATTGCTTGAAGGGACATTAATAATAACATTATGATCTACCTGTAATTCTCAGACCTACTTCTAAGTCTTATATCTTTAGCTCTTCAATCTTCGCCTTGGGTATTTTTATGGGTAGAGGAAGAAAGTGTATTTTTAACCTCACTTGAGAGCAAAGAGATTAATGGAATTGAAAGGGACTTTGGAAGTCAGGAAACCCTATGCCATTTCAGACAAATGATTATCCAATCTCTTTTTCAAAACCTCCAGTTTTGGAGGCAAATTGTTCTACTGATTAATTGTTCTCACTGTCAGGACAGTTCTCCTTAGTTCTAGGTTGCCCCTCTCCTTGATTAGTTTCCATCCATTGCTTCTTGTCCTACATTTAGGTGCATTGGATAATAGGTTGACTCCCTCTTCTTTGTGGCAGCACCTTTGATATTGGAAGATTGCTATCATATCATCCGTAGTCCTTCTTTTCATTAAAGTAAATATACCCAATTCCTGCAACTCGTTTTCTGGAATCCCTTATCCTAGGTAAAAATGCAATTGTTTCATTGGGGCAGCTCTACATTTGTACTCCATACATGCTGAACAAACAAATTAAAAGTACTACATAGAGCCATTGTTCCCTAATATTCAGAAGAAAAGTTAAACTGTTAAAGGTTGACATTCAGTTAGCTATAAACAGTGTTTCAATAGTAGAGCACAGAAGATTAATTCCACAATAAGAAAATGAGAAAACCCCAATACAGAATTTGAACAAAAGCATTGGGTTGAGATCTGCATATATATGTGTATTTGTTATTTATTTGCCAGGGAATCCATTTCTATTAGCTTAAGAATAAAGGAACCAGGAGAAATAATTTGTGCTGCAAGCAATACCACTAATTAACTCAGTCCAGGCATCTGCTTAGAGAAAGATATCTGGTTTTAGATATGCTACAGCTAAAAAGAGAAAGTCTTTACAATATCTGATCAACCAGTTCTTCAGATGGATGTCTTCTGAAACCCACTCGCTCAGATATCATGTAGAACTGAGAGATTATCCCAGCTATCGTGAAATCTCCTGGCAGAAAATACTTGTGTTTAATAAATTGAGGTTTCCCCACAGAACAAGCTTTAGTATGAGAAATAAGGCATGCAATCCCTGGCAATAGGACTGCTATTACTGCCATGAGAAATACCATCTCTTTCAAGAAGATTTTCATCACCAGATACGAACCAGTTCCATCTGCAACAATGAAAAATTAAAAAAAAGAAGCAGCTCTCATTATTTAGAATAGTCTGCATATATATTCTTTCTCAGATTGTGACATTTTTAGCCCTCTGGTTCCACAAATAATAGCACCTTTCAGTCTTCACCTGTTTTTTGGGGGATTGTCCCTTGGACATCCCTAAGGATTTGAGAAGAAGTTGCATTACTGAGATACTGCTGGTAATTATAGACAAATCGATGGATGTTCAGTGAAGCTCCTTAGAGATTTTGAGTAAGAAATAGGATGATGACATCCATGGGCTCAAGAATCAAAGGGCCCTTAACTGACAATTATACAGAAGGTTGAAGGAAAAAAGAAACCAATTCCAATGAAAAAATATCATAAAAAATATTTTGCTAATTCTGTGGCTATAAAGATGGAATTCTCCAGGAAAAAAAGGAATCCACATTGTGGTAGCTTACAATAAAACTAAAGACTTAGAAAAGAAAAGAATATCTAAGATAGATGAAGGATGGATGGCTAGGGAGAGTATGAGAGTGAAAGGAGAGAAGTCTGGAGAAGATTGGAGGAGTTGATAGAGCTGGATATAAGCTGTAGAGGATATCGGTGATAAGATATAAAGGAGTGAAAGGCGAGTGCTTTTAGAAACAGGGACCCTAATAGCAAAAGTTAAGTCGCTAGAAAGAAACAGTGAAAGGATAGAGAGGAGAAGAGAGAGGAACTGTGGAGACTGAAAGATCTGGATATAATACAGAGTGACTAAGCGGAGAATTAGACAGAGGATGATATAAATAAGAAGAGCTGAATAACCCTAAGAATTAAAACATCTAGCTAGTGGAATCACCCTATTTTGAATATTAAACTGACTGCTATATTGGGAACAATGATTAATACTCTGATTGATAAGGGTTTTTTTAATTTTTTTCCTTCGTCTTCTTTATCTTTTTTTTTAATTTTGCTTTCAGAGTAAGTAACATTGTATTTATAGTTATATTTATCTAATTATACCCGTATACACTTATATTAATATTAATTTAGAGTTATTTAGATTGTATTGAAAGTATATTATCTAAAATAGAAGTATATATAACTAATATCTATTTGTTGTTTCTGTGCCCCCCCGAGCCAGGCCCCCTGCCAGAAAGTGACTTGGAAAGTGAGGGGGAAGGGCCATCAAGACATACCTCTGGAGCACCGGTTCCTCTGGCTCAGCTCCAGGAGTCAGAGGCAGGCCAGGTGGAGGAGATAACAAGGCCTCTGTCCCCTGACTCTCCCCCCCCCAGGCCATGCCTCCAGACCCGGTTGCTGGCAATCAGGCTTGGCTACATTCCAGGTTTTGGAGATACGAGAGGTGGCTACAACAAAGGAAGGGGTGGGGCAGGCCTAGAGAGTGCTGAGTCACGGAGCCACACCCCACAGAGTATAAAAGCAGCCCTGGCTGCTCTTCTGCTCCGTGACGAGCAAAAATTGAGCTGAACTATTTGACTCGTGGAGAAGTGAGCTGAACTCTTTGACTCGTGGAAAATTGAGCTGAACATTCAGCCTGGATTGCTGCCTTCCTGGTTGCCTGGCAACCCCAAGATAAGGGAGACTTTGGCAGGCAGCTGCAGATTCCCTGCCAGGACTGATAGCAGCCGTGAACTCAATTACTGGCTCGTTTAGCCAGCTTGCGTGGCTGAGGCCGGGAGGGGACAGAACACTATTGGGAATTAATCTATCTAGTATAGTTAACTTAGTTTACTTAATTAAATCAATTTAATTGCTGGAACATAGAGGAAACCAGTGACTGGGAATCATACTGTATTGTATTGTACATTTCTACGTTGATTTATCGTATAGAATATTGGAAAGATAATTTATGAAAATAGAAAAGAAATAGAATTTAAAACAAATAGAAATTAGTGGTTAGAGTGCAGTACTGCAGGCTATTTCTGCTGCCTGCTGGCTGCTTGCAATTTGGCAGTTCAAATCTCACCAGGCTCAAGGTTGACTCAGTCTTCCATCCTTCTAAGGTCGATAAAATGAAGACCCAAATTGTTGGGGGCAATCTGCTGACTCTGTAAACTGCTTAGAGAGGGCTGTAAAGCATTGTAAAGTGGTATATAAATCTAAGTGCTATTGCTATTGGTATTATATAGGGGTCATAGCTGGCTCTATAGGCAAAAGAGGAAATGCAAATCCTAGGTGCTTTGTCTGAGCTAATTTGGTCAACTTCTGGCTTATTGTTTATCTGAGCTCCAGGTGAAGTTTGGACTGCTCTGGGAGCCATGCAATGAAGGACTTGTGTTCTTCTTTTTTTTTTTGTAATCGTTTTTTTTTTATTTTATAGACAAACAAACATACAATACATAATCAATCATTCAGTGTATCATCTGAGTACATCTTTTGTGTCTTCTTCTTCTTACTCCTCCAGTATTCACCATTTCTTATTATTATCATTTCATTTATTGTAACATTTCTCCCACATTTCTTGCTTTACTATTAATACATTTATCTAACTTCTCTCTCTTCTTTCTTCTTCCCTTGTTTCATTACAACATTACCATATATAAGCACAAAGACAAAAACTCCAGCCTGAAGATGATGAGTGAGACATCGTTGAAACGTTGCCTAACTACTTTCAACCTTACGTGGGAAAAGACCCAAACATACCAAAACCTGCATATATATTTGTTTTGTGAGGTTTTCGCGGGTGTTTGTATGTAGGTCTTTGGTTATTCGGGTTTTCTCCCGCGTAAAATTGGAAGTGTCTTGGCGACGTTTCGACAAAGCCTCATTCGTCATCTTCAGGCTTCAGCTTCGTGCTTCTGGGAGCAATGTGTGATTGGAGCTGTTACTTCCTTTTTAACTGCTAGTGGGGGTTTGAACTGATTGGGTGGGAGCTTGGCTGTGCTCTGATTGGATGGGGTTTTTTTTGTGCTCTGATTGGCTGGGGGTGTGTCCTGTTTGGGTGGGGGCTTGGTTGTGCTCAGATTAGTCTGAGTTGCAGGGGGATTTGAGCTGGTGAGTTGCACTGCTGCTGTTTGGTTTCGTGGTCGTGGTCGTGCTACATCTTCATAGTGGGTGTCAGTCTGCTGCATGTATGGATTGGAGGGGTTTGAAATGGCTAATGTTGCAGCTGTGGTCTGGCTTCTGGTCCTTGGTCGTGCTTCCTGATCAGTGTGGGTTTGGGTCTGCTTTCTGGGTGGATGTGTGGTGTGACATCCTGTGTGGACCTCGTGAGTGTGGGTTTGGTGTCATTCCTCGTGTTAAGGACTTGTTTGTCAATAAGAGCGGGTTTCCAAATGGCTGGTAGGCGGGAGGTATCATCTCGTTTGTTCATGCTGTGTGGGCATTTTTCTATCTCGATGGCTTCTCTGATTATTCTGTTTTTAAAGAGTTCAGTTTTGGCGATAGTTCTGGTCTTTTTAAAGTCAATATCGTGTCCTGTGGCTTTAAGGTGTTGGACCAGGGAAGAAGTTGGTTCCTCTTTTTTGACTGAGTTCTTGTGTTCTTCAATGCATGCACTTATTCTTCTGTTGGTTTGTCCGATGTATGTGGTGGGGCAGGCGGTGCATGGGATTTCATATACTCCTTGATTTTCTAACTCAAGGAGTATATAAAATCCCATCCATGTGGAAAGCAAACTCAAACCCACACCGATGATGAAGCACGACCACGGACCAGAAGCCAGACCGTAGCTGCATCATTAGCCATTTCAAATACCTCCAGTCCATACATGCAGCAGACTGACACCCACCATGAAGATATAGCATGACCACGAACGCGAAGCCAAACAAAAGCAATGCAGCTCACCAACTCAAATCCCCCTGCATCTCAGACCAACCTGAGCACAACCAAGCCCCCACAACAGAACACACTCCCATCCAATCAGAGCACAGCCAAACCCCCAACCAAACAGAACACACCTCCACCCAATCAGAACACAGCCAAGCTCCCAACCAATCAGTTCAAACCCCCACTAGCAGTTAAAAGGAAGAAACAGCTATGATCACACATTTCTTCTAGAAGCACAAAGCTGTAAACACCTAGCCTGAAGATGACAAATGGAATTTCATCAAAACGTCGCCAAGACACTTCCAATTTTATGTGGAAAAAAACCCGAATAACCAAAGACCTACATACAAACATCCCCGGAAAACTCAGAAAATATACATATATATGTATATATGTCGTATTTATATTATATGTTTTGTATTTGTATTTGTATTTATATTCTGAGAACAAAATGATTAAGCTAAACATTTTTAACAACATGACCAAAATAAACGGTCAATTTGCCAATCAATTTATCCACTATCAACATTTCAGAATATCAATGACTATGTAATTGCTTATTGCCATCTCCACCTCCACATACAAAGTAAAAAGTCAAAAAGAAAATAAAAAAGAAAATAAAAAAATATAATCTAAAAATAATAATTCAAAAAAGAAAAGAAAAAACAAATAAATTTATAGGGCAGACACAATGGACTATTAGGTCTTTTTCTCCCATAGTTTTCTATGTTTCTATAAAAGTACATTTCCCCACAACTTACTCACAGTTCTGATTCATACTGGCATGTACTAATGAAACACTTAATCTTTTGGGGGGGGGCTGTCTATCATAATTCATTTATTTATATTTGCAAAGTCATGAATTTTTCCTGAATCTTTGGTTTCCTAGATATTATGTCTTAACAATAAGTATCCTTTTTCCTTAGGCTGCTTAGAAAATAGTCATATGCTGGAGCAAAGATTAATTGAGCCAATCTCTAAATTAATCAGAACTTTGGGAATTAGAAGGGATTTACTTTGAGTAATGTTAACTGGATACATTACTTAGATCTATTACTTGGATCCAAGAAATACATGTGGTTGGGAAAAAGAAACAAGGGTAATCGGGTATGCAGGGGAAGGTAAATTCTGAGAATCAAAGAAAATTGAATCCTGCTGTGCTATAGATACTTTGAGAAGGCATGGCTTAGTAGAAAAAGGTTGCTGTAAGAGCTAACAGCAGTCATGAAAATGATTAGGACAAGGCCTCAGGCAGTGCTTCAATTTCTAGGTAGTATCTGAAAGATCAAATGCAGTGATAGAGAATTCTGGTTGGAGAAAATAAAGGTCCTCATTAATGACACTTTGTATTATTTTGTTAGAGGTAGGTAGGAAGGCTGCATTGAATCAATGAGCAAATTGAACTTCATATTCAGGATTATTATTTTTTTAACTGTCCCTTTGTATTCAAATCAGGTCTCATAATAATGATATAGCATTTGGGGGAAAATATGCAGCCCAGTAATCCAGCTGCTGAAGACAAAATGGAGAAGATCTCCACAGTCACCATGTATTTCCCCTTGGTACTCAAATAGGTTGGAACAAATGATATCCAGACACTACAAAAGACCAACATGCTGAAGGTGATAAATTTGGCTTCATTAAAGCTATCTGGTAACTTCCTAGCTAGGAAGGCCACAGTGAAACTGACAGCAGTCAAGAACCCCAGAAAGCCAAGCACTGTATAAAACATTGTGGTTGAACCTTCATTACATTGTAGGATAATTTCTTCAGCTATAGAGTGCATGTCAGAATCTGGGAATGGGGGAGAAATTGTCAGCCACACAGTACAAATGGTAAATTGTGCCAGGGAGCAAAATAGGACAATAGAAAAAGCCAGCTTATTCCCCACCCATTTCCTCATTTTGGAACCTGGCCTGGTGGCCATGAAAGCAAGAACAACAAGGATTGTTTTTCCTAATATGCAAGAAAGGGCTACAGAGAATATGATGCCAAAAGCAGCTTGTCTCATGAAACATTTTGCTTGGTCAGGTTGTCCAATGAAGAGCAAACTGCAAAGGAATGAGAGCAGGAGAACAATGAGAAGAATGTAAGTGAGGCTCCTGTTGTTGGCTTTGACAATGGGGGTGTCCCGCTTTTTAATGAAGATCCCCAGCACCAAAGCTGTGATGAAAGAAAGGAAGAGACTAACACTGGCCAAGGTGGTTCCCAGTGGCTCATTGTAAGACAGGAAGGTGGTTGTTTTTAGAATACAAAGGTTTTGAGCCTTGTTTGGAAATTGGTCTTCTGAACATTGAAAGCAGTCAACCGCATCTGGGGAAAAAAAACATCATAGTCAATTTCTAGAAATGCTCAGGTAGCAGGACTGGGAGTTAATTATTGGGTTTAATATTTTATAATTACATAATACCTATTTGCATTTAGTGGGATTCTGTAAATATGCAGATACTTATGTATTGTTTGTGGTAACGCTTTCATTTTTAGTATTTATATAGCTATATCATTGGTCCGATCACTACATTAGAAGTCAGTTGTATAAAGTTTGGAAATTAGCATTTTGAATCACAGTTAAGAAGAACGGATAGTTTTGCACAGCATAGGTCTTACCTGTCTTGTTTGATATTTTCCCTTTTGCACATGAAAGACAAGCATAACAGCAAAATGGCTTTCCTTCTATTTTCATCTTCCTGGACCCAGAATAGCAATAGTCATTGCAAACAGAAAGAGGTTGAACCTATTAAGTTGTGAAACCAGGATTTATTAAAACTCAAAAGTTTCAGAACATTCTATTTGGGTGTGGATTTTACTTTTACACAATGAACGTAGGATCTAAATGTCCCAAAAGTTCCTTCTGTTTTAGAAAGTTCAGTCAGACCTTCCAACTTCATGAGATCATTTCTCCAAGAAGTTGAAAGGTTTGATTGAACTTTTTTGAAAGAGAAGGCTAAGGGGAAAATGCTATTTTGTATGGGGGAAATCAACATTCAGATTAATGGGACTGTTTAATAGACAAATTGAGATATGTCTTGTTATTACTTTGTGAATTATATGATAGCTTTAAATACTTTAGTAACTTTCAAATATATTTTTAAACTCGACAAGTTTGAAATGCCAGCAGGAATAGACAGCAGCTATTGGATTAAATTCTGCTAAAACCATGAAGATTTAATGAGGATAGATCAGTAAATTATTTTGCTATACAGAGATTTAAGTCTTTCTATTTCAAAATCTCTGCTCATTATTTCTTCATCTTTGCAGCTTTTGACCTGACAACTTTAAGAGTAAGATCCATTTGAATCAATAATTCTGGAAACAAGAAGGGAAGGGAAAGAATACACAGTTTGAAATCTGAGCAGGAAATACCTGATTAAAGATGCTAGGCCAGGTGATGTCTTGTGCAGAAATGGTGAATAGCTTATCTGGAGAAGCTGCTGGGTCGATCTTTCCAAGTTTATATTTAATAAAGGTATTGTTTGGGAATGTGACCAAGTTAATAATATCAAATCCAGTGTCTAAATCCCCATTTTCATTAAAGGAAATTTTCTCTCCTACAGTGTTATTAAATGACATGATTCTCAAATAGTGATGTAACTAAAATGAAGCAATGATTGGTAATTTAAAAAGAGGGGAAGGGAAGGGAGGACGTGAAGGAGAGGGAGAGGGAGAAAGAAGAGAGGGAGGGAGATCAATTTCAATGGTATTAAGTTATGGATATTGATTTAATACAACTGAGTTCATTAATAGAATTAGTGTTTTTCAACCCATCATCCATGTTTCTCCCCTGCCACAGCTGTTTTGAACCTGTTCCAAATAGACACATTTTGCTGCATCTTAATCATTTCCTCCATATTGTTGTATCATTGTTGTAACCTTGTTACCTATTCACAGTTACAAAGGTTTCTCTAGGTTCCAAAAGGATATGGAAAACGGAATAGCAGGAGACTTAAAATCAACACTCTTGTGTATCCATAATACAGGGGTGGGTTCTACCCATTTGCAAGAACTGGACTGATCCGAGAGCAACCCACCACTGCCATAATCATAGGAGAAAGCACTGCATTAGAAATGGGAAATGTTCATTCAATCTCTTATTACCTGCCATGACTTTTGAGTCAAAAACATTTCTCTCCCAACTTTTGCTCTTGTTCTGTGTTTGGGGGACAACATGGCTTGTAAAGCATATGCCAGAGCATAAACTGCATTGTAGACGGTGTAACTCTGTCCAGTCATGGCGGTGTCAAATACAGACTTCGGTAGATTGTCCAACTTCTCTTCTCCAGTGCACAGCTTCCCAGCGTCTTTATCTAACTTATCTTTAGGAAAAGAGCATTCAAAAACCGCTTCCCAAAACACTCTCATTAAATGGTCTTCTGCTTCTGCAGTTGGGTTTCTGATCTGAAGGAATTTATTAAATCCAGTAATCTCCTTGGAAGAAACTTCGAAAGTTATAATGCCATGGAAAAAGTCCATAGAGACAATTTTTTGAAAGGGAACAGATGAAAACTCCATCTGGGCTGGCATTATATAAACTTTATCTTTTCTCTCGATGGGATTATCAACATATTCTGCAATAGTTGGCAACATTCTGAAAACAGCAGTTTCTTGGTTTTCACAATATAGGATAATGACATTGGTAGTGCTCTTCATGATAATATTGATAATGTTGCTAAAATCATTATAGTTTGATAAAAGTTCATTAGAAGATGTTTCCAGGGGCATCTCTCCTATGAACTCAAAGCAGATACCTTGTTGGGAAAACAACGGAACGGCATTTTGAATGAATCTCTCTCCTCTCTCATTAGATTGGCAAATCAACCCAATCCATGTCCACCTAAAATACAACAGCAACTGGAGAATAGCCACAATCTGTTGGTCACCATCTGGGAAAAAGCGATGGAAGAAAGCAGCTTCTATCTGGACATCTCTCATAGCAGAATATCCATATATCAGCTAAATGTAGCAGGGAGGGAAAAGTGGGTTGGGGGACATGATTTTCCAAACTGAAGTATTTGTTATTTTTGAAAAATCTGTTCTTAATTCGTGGTCTTTGTTGTAAACATTAATGGAAACATTAATAGATATCTAATCTTGTTCATAAAAATCTGAGGTTTAGAAGTAGCAACCTTAACTATCACTAAGTGTTGTACCTTTTTATTCTTGATGAATGTATTTTATTCTCCTTATGTACATTGAGAGCATATACACGGGTAATCTACGAGACTGCCTTCTGCCACCGATAGCCTCCCAACGACCTGTGCGCTCCCACAGAGTGGGCCTGCTCAGGGTGCCGTCGACCAAACAATGTCGGTTGGTGGCCCCCAAAGGGAAAGCCTACTCTGTGGCAGCACCAGCCCTTTGGAACGAGTTACCTCCGGGGTTACGCCAACTCCCCGACCTCCGAACCTTCAAGCGGGAATTGAAAACTTTATTATTTAATCATGCGGGACTAGACTAAATGCATTTTAATTATAGTTTTTAAATTTTAAAGGGTTTTATGTCGGTCTTGACCATTTTAGTAAATTGGCCAATTAAATATTCGTTTTAAATGTGTTTTAAATTTGTTATTTATATTATGTGTACTTTTGTGTTTTTAATACGGCTGTAAACCGCCCTGAGTCCTTCGGGAGAAGGGTGGTATAGAAATTGGATTATAAATAAAATAAAT
This sequence comes from Ahaetulla prasina, assembly GCF_028640845.1. Lineage (NCBI taxonomy): Eukaryota > Metazoa > Chordata > Lepidosauria > Squamata > Colubridae > Ahaetulla > Ahaetulla prasina. Next base: position 12,970,438 of record NC_080542.1, on the reverse strand, counting down.
AAATAAATACACAAAAGACAAATTCCGTGTGTGTCCAATCATACTTGGCCAATAAAGAATAAAGAATAAAATTTGTGCAGGAGTGATGTTTGAATCGAGTATTTTTACCGGGTGAGTGATTCGCCAACTCACAGGTAAAAAGAAACTTTCTAAAAGCTTAAAAGAGGTCCTGGCGTGAAATAAGCGGCTAATTGGCACTTGGGAATGTTAATTGGTGGGAGAAGAATCAAAGAGGAAGTTAAAGGACTAAAGCCCCAAAAAGAAAACTTTCTTCCTGGACCTATAACTGGATCTGGAGAAATAAAAACAATACAGGAAGAAGACAACCGAGAGAAAGCACTTTTTAACAATAAAAGGAAAAGAAATTGAAGAGAAAGTACTTTTTTATGTGGATTTAAACATGCTACTTGGTTGCCTTTGGATTTGTAGATTGGAGAAAGACATCTGCTGGTGGAAAGACCCTGAGAAATATTAAAGAGTATTTTTTTAAAACAGACTTTGAAAAGAGATGAAGAAGAACAAAGCCTTAATATTGAAAAACATAATATTGAAAGCAAAATAATTGAAAATAAAAAGATAGATAATTACACTGGGATTGACAGTGACCAAAAAAAATGGGTGGGGGGGCAATATTCCTCAAAAAAGAAGGGAAGAGAATGGGAAAAGAATGGGTTAAAAAATAAATTAAAAAATAAATTAAAAAAGCAAAAAGCAAAAGAAAGAGAAAGAGATAAGAGAAAGGGAGAAAGGGAGAAAAATATTCTAAAGTGGAATTTTAGAGAGACTAAAAGAAAATGGTTAAAAGGGAAAGAATCAATCAATTGTGTTGTAAATGTTGTACCTTGATGAATGTATCTTTTCTTTTATGTACACTGAGAGCATATGCACCAAGACAAATTTCTTGTGTGTCCAATCACACTTGGCCAATAAAAATTCTATTCTATTCTATTCTATTCTATTCTATTCTATTCTATTCTATAATGGATAGAAGGAAGGGAAGGAAGGAAATAAAGCATTTATTAGTTGATTTAACAGAACTGTATTAATATTAGAAATTGTATGTAAGAAGCAAAGAAGAAGAAGTATATTGTTTATTGTAAAATGGATCAGCAGATGCAATATGAAATGTAGATTGGCTTAAATATGAAAATAATTGAAATTAAGATCTAAAAGTGAAATACTAGAAAATGATGAAATAAAATAATTAATTCATGATGACATAAGAAATTAGGAATTAAGGAAAATAAGAGGTGGAAGGTTAATTAAGTTTTAAAGCAAAAATAGAATAAGATGAAATACATTGTTAATAATTAAAAAGTGTGATGGGGGTTTTGAGAAATATTTTTAATAAGTGGGGAAAAAATTGGGGCTGCCCAGATGCCATTGTGGAAAAATATTGAATTTAAAATGAATACCACAATGGAGAGAGAATGGAAAGAAGGAGGGGAGAAGAGAGGAAGGAGAGAGAGGAATAGAAGAAAGGGAAAAGGAGAGGAAGAAAGGGAGGGGAAATAAGAGTAGGAGAGAAGGTTAGAGAGGGAGGGAGGGAGGAGGAGGGGGGAAAGGAAGGGGAGTAGAAAAGGAGTAGGAGAGGAAAGAAGAAAGAAGAAAGTAGAAAGAGGTAGAAGAAGGGAGGGAAGGGAAGAGAGATGGAGAAAAAAGATTGTTGTAAAACAAAGGAGATGAAATGGTAGAAGGGCAACACGTTCAAATCTACTAGGATGAAGAGCGAATTAATATGAAAGTTAAAAGGGAATATATATGATTAACAATGGATAAAATGACTAATTAAAATAAGCTTAAGAAATTAGGATTTGAGGGCAGATGGTGACGCTGTTTATATAAATAAGGGTTGAAGTACTAAGATAAGATAAAAATGTAGGGAAAAAGAATATTTTGGCAGAAATTGTAACTATGTGAAGTATATTTGGATATGATAAGTTGTATAAGATGTGATTCGGTCAATACTCTGTTCATAGAATATATATGTGGGGGAGGAATCAATAAAACTTGATTTTAAAAAAAGCAATTTGTGACCGAGATGGCAGAGATTGCAAAATCAACAGCTTTAATTAAAGGGAACAAATTACTTAGTTTTGTTTCCACTTGGAAACCACTTCTGAATTTACACTTAAAATGGGAAAAAATGGATCTTTGATTTTAGATTTTGATGATTTTATCCAATTTGTTAGTATAAAAATGGGTTGAATTAACTGGAAATGTAAATAAAAGATTGAGGTTGTAGCATTTTCATATACCTGACTGTGATTAAAAAAAATCAGAAACCACTGGGGTTTTTTTTCCCTACACCTTTGTTTCTTTTCTTTTTCTTTATATCTCTTTAAATCAAAATATCTATTATATATTTTATCATATAATAGACTTTAATAAAAGCAATTAAAAGAAGAATGTTATAACCATCTCATTCAAGAAATGTTATAACCACCTCAGAATTGACTCTCCCTAATTTATTGCAGTGTAAAAGCTGTTGAGGAGGGAAGCACTTTTAGGTGGGCAAGATTGATGTCAATCATTTGAGGTAATCCAGACCTTGAAACCACAATCTTGCAAGTCTGAAAGCATTTCCCTCCCACCGGTTTCATCTACAAAGTTACATTTAAGAAAAAGAACACAAATCATCAACATGATGAACATTGTAGTGGCGACCATATGACATAGATGTGTTTAGATACTCTACTCGATTTACTATTAAATCTGAATCCAAACTAATTAAAATGCTATGATTCCTTAATTTATAAATACACTTAATAGAAATGTTAATATATTTTCATCAATTCTTTTTCTCACCATGTTTCAATAATAATATTAAGTATTCATGGAGTTGATTAAGCAATTCAATGTATTAGTATTTGGGAATATTTATCTTGATCTTTATATATGATCTTTATATTATATTCAAGATTTTGGTTACCACCTTTAAAGCGCTCCATGGCTTAGGACCCGGGTACTTACGAGACCGCCTGCTGTTACCCTATGCCTCCCACCGACCCGTACGCTCTCACAGAGAGGGTCTCCTCAGGGTGCCGTCCGCCAAACAATGTCGGCTGGCGGCCCCCAGGAGTAGGGCCTTCTCTGTGGGAGCATCGACACTCTGGAATGAACTCCCCCCTGGCCTACGTCAAGTGCCTGATCTTCGGACCTTCCGTCGTGAGCTAAAAACATACTTATTTATTCAAGCGGGACTGGCATAATAGTTTGATTTTAAATTGGGGTTTTATTAATATTTTAAATATTTTAAATTTAAATTTTAATTATCAGCCGTTTTTGTAATTTTGCTATATTTTAATTCGTTTTTAACTGTACATATTCTGTATTTTATTTCTGGCTGTACACCGCCCCGAGTCCTTCAGGAGAAGGGCGGTATAAAAATTTAATAAATAATAATAAATAATAATAATAATAATTACAGAATGACCCTTCCTTCCTTCCTTCCTTCCTTCCTTCCTTCCTTCCTTCCTTCCTTCCTTCCTTCCTTCCCGGAGTCAGTTCTGAGATACTTTCTCAAATTGGATTGGGCTCAGATTTTTTTTTACTAGCTCATTATCTAGGTTACAGTTCTACTTCCTAGCTCTCAAAGTTAATGTCACAGCCCATGATATGTATTTCAAGAGCAAATCTTACCTGGGGCATCTTGTAGACATTCAAAATGTTTGCCATGAAGAAACAGTGGTAAAAGGTAGGTCCTGCAATAAAAGCTACTGTCCAGTCCTTAGCATCACACTTATAACCGGGGATAAATTTGCCCTGAGTTGAGAGGAGCTCCAATGCAGCTAAGCAGGTCAATCTCACCACAAAATAATTGTTAGAGAGGTGCATACCAAGTGTCATGTTGAATAAAATGTGATTGTTTTCATTGATCTCCTTTACTGCAAAAACTAAGGCCAGGATATGTTGGTAGTTCTGTAGAAAAAATCTACACAGATACATTACAAATCATGTTTCGTCTCTTAAAGAATGTAGCATTAAATATTTTATTTACAATTGTGCTAAATGCTAAGCAGAAAAAAAACAGATTGCATAGTACTATGCAAGAAAAAAGCATATAAATGCCTTAGCAATCCAAAATTTGTCCCTTTGCCACAGATGGATTGAATGATAGCAACAATGTATAAATTACATTACCAACATTATATATAAAGAGAGGGGGGAGAGAGAGAGATTTTTCAGTGTCTTCTAAAAAATGTTGGATAACCGTCTGACTGAGATGGTGTAGGGTTTTCTGACTGGGCAGGGGGTTGGACTAGAAGGCCTCCAAGGTCCCTTCCAACTCTGTTGTTATATTATATTAATTTTCAATGAAAGGGAAAATGGTCTTGGACAAAACAATTTTTTTTAAGGCAGCTGTTATGGCTTCTAAAAGTGATTCACTAGGAAACTGATGGATTGCTTGAAGGAACATTAATAATAACATTATGATCTACCTGTCATTCTCAGACCTACTTCTAAGTCTTGTATCTTTAGCTCTTCAATCTTCATCTTGAGTACTTTTATGGGAAGAGTAATAAAATGTATTTTAAACTTTCTTGAGAGCAAACAGTTGAAAGGGACTTTGGAAGTCAGAAAACCCTATGCCATTTCAGACAAATGATTATCCAATCTCTTCTTCAAAACCTCAAGCGCTGGAGTACCCACAACTTTTTGAGGCAAATTGTCCTACTGATTAATTGCTCTCACTGTCAGAACAGCTCTCCTTAGTTCTAGTTTGCCTCTATCTTTGATTAGTTTCTATCCATTGCTTCTTCTCCTACGTTCAGGTGCTCTGGAGAATAGGTTGACCCCTATTCTTTGTGGCAGCACCTCTGATATTGGAAGATTGCTAACATGTCCTTCTTTTCATTAAACTAGATATACCCAATTCCTGCAACCTTTCTTCATATGTTCCATATAAATAATGATTGGAGTCTATTTCTGGAATCACTTATTTAGGAAAAGATATAAGGGTTTAATTGGGGCAGCCCTACATTTGTACTCCATACATGCTGAACAAACTTGGCAACTCCAAATCTCAACCAGCAAATGTTCAGTCTTACACATAGGAAAAAAGAACCCAAACACTAAGTACATACTTGATGGACATTACCTTACAGATGACCCCCATCCCGTTAAAGACTTTGGAGTTTTCATGTCAAATGATCTAGGTGCCAAAGCCCACTGCAACTACATAGCAAAAAAGGCTCTAAGAATTGTAAACCTAATCTTGCATAGCTTCTTTTCCAAAAACACTACGCTACTAACCAGAGCATATAAAACATTTGCTAGACCAATTCTAGAATACAGCTCGCCTGTTTGGAACCCTCACCACATCTCTGACATCAATACAATTGAATGTGTCCAGAAATATTTTACAAGAGTTCTCTATTCCTCTGAAAACAACAAAATACCTTATCCCACCAGACTTGAAATCCTAGGCTTAGAAAACTTGAAACTCCGTCGCCTTCGACAAGACCTAAGTTTAACTCATAGAATCATCTATTGTAATGTCCTTCCTGTTAAAGACTATTTCAGCTTTAACTGCAATAATACAAGAGCAACCAATAGATTTAAACTTAATGTCAACCGCTTTAATCTAGATTGCAGAAAATATGACTTCTGTAACAGAATCATCAGTGCTTGGAATACTTTACCTGACTCTGTGGTCTCTTCCCATAATCCTAAAAGCTTTAACCAAAAACTTTCTACCAGTGACCTCACCCCATTCCTAAGAGGACCATAAGGGGCGTGCATAAGCGCACAAACGTGCCTACCATTCCGGTCCAATTGTTTTTCTTTTCTTCTTTACAGACTCCTCGCATCCTGGACATAAACTGTTTCAACTCCTACCCTCAAAGCAACGCTATAGAGCACTGCACACCAGAACAACTAGACACAAGAACAGTTTTTTCCCGAAGGCCATCACTCTGCTAAACAAATAATTCCATCAACACTGTCAAACTATTTACTGAATCTGCACTACTATTAATCTTCTCATAGTTCCCATCACCAATCTCTTTCCATTTATGACTGTATGACTATAACTTGTTGCTGGCAATCCTTATGATTTATATTGATATATTGACCATCAATTGTGTTGTAAATGTTGTACCTTGATGAACGTATCTTTTCTTTTATGTACACTGAGAGCATATGCACCAAGACAAATTCCTTGTGTGTCCAATCACACTTGGCCAATAAAAAATTCTATTCTATTCTATTCTATTCTATTCTATTCTATTCTATCTATTTATATATATATGCTTATACCTCCTAATATTTACATATATATGCTTATATAATATATAATCTTTTTGTATGATACTTACATATATTGTTGTGACAAAAATAAATAAATAAATAAATAAATAAATAAATAAATAAAACAAATTAGAAGTACTACGTAGTGCCATTGTTCCCTAATATTCAGAAGAAAAATGAAACTGTGAAAGGTTGACATTGAATTAGCGATAAACGGTGTTTCAATAGTAGAGCACTGAAAATTCATTCCACAGAAAGAAAATGTGAAAAGCCCAATATAGTAATTGAACAAAAGCACTGGGGCGAAATCTGCCTTAAACATGTGCATATCTATGTGTGTTTGTAATTTAGTTGCCAGGTAAAATGTATCAGTGGAAATCCTTTTCTATTAGTTTAAGAATGAAGAAACCAGGAGAAATAATTTGTGCTGCAAGCAATACCACTAATTAACTCATTCCAGGCATCTTCTTAGAGAAAGATATCTGGTTTGAAACACGCTATAGCTAAAAAGAGAAAGTCTTTACATGAACTCATCAAGCTGGTCTTCAGATGGATGTCTTGTGAAAGCCACTCGATCAGACATCATGTAGAACTGAGAGATTATCCCAGCTATCGTGAAATCTCCTGGCAGAAAATACTTGTGCTTAATAAATTGAGGTTTCCCCACGGAACATGCGTTAGTATGAGAAATAAGGCATGTAACCCCTGGCAATAGGACTGCTATTAATGCCATGAGAAATACCATCTCTTTCAAGAATAGTTTATATATATGAACCAGTTCCATCTGCAACAATGAAACATTAAGAAAAAGAAGCTCTCATTATTCAGAATAGTGTGCATATATATTCTTTCTCAGATTGTGACATTTCTAGCCCTCTGGTTCCACAAATAATAGCACCTTTCAATCTTCACCATTTTGGGGGGAGTTGTCTGTTGGACATCCCTAAGGATTTGAGAAGAAGTTGCATTACCGAGACTCTGCTGGTAATTATAAGAGAAATCAATAAATGCTCAGTGAAGCTCCTTAGAGATTTTGAGTAAAAAATATGATGATGACATCCATGGGCTCAAGAATCAAAGGGCCCTTAACTGACAATTAGGAGCTAGAAGGGAAAAAATCCAATTTAAAAATATCATTAAAAAACATTTTGATAATTCTGTGGCTGTAAAGATCAAATTCTCTGGACAATAGAATATTGTCTCCCACCCTGATAAATTATTGGAACCACATTAAAAAATGACTGATCCAGAAAGCCAAAGACAAGCAGACCCATTTTGTGGTAGACTTCCACACACACATCTTTATTCTATTGGGAGGGTCTTTAACTACTTCAGTTATTGTATTTGTAGTTCAATTTCATCATGACGTTTGGTTTAGATGTACTAATAGGAGCAAGTCTATAAATTTCTGAAAATCCTTTGGGATTGGAGCAGGGTAATGCCTCATAACTAAGCAAATAAAGAAATATCATTGGAGATAAGTTTTTGATTGGGTTACATCTGAATAAATTTCAGAACAGAAATTACCAAAATCTTGGAGAGGCTGATTTTTAACACAGTTGCAAAATAAAATACTGCTTGGATCTTTTAACTCATTTCAACGAGTCAATGAGTTCACTGTTAATCCATATTCTCAAAATAACATAAAGTGGGACATTATTTTTTCCCCAGGTAGATGAATGACATGAGCCTACTTTGGTGGTCTCTCATAATATAAGAGTCAAACACGTGTTCTTCCTCGGGATGAGAGCCCAGAGTCAAATCCAAAGCTCCCTTTTATTATAATTCATGCAAGGGGATACATACATGTAACATCATGATAGGTCAGTGAAGATGCATGTACAATGAAACAATATATGATTGTCTGAGGTGCTGCCTATTCAGTGAGTGCTAAGCTGAGATAGATACCTTCAATGATGAAAATGATTTCTGCGTTTTATCTGCTGGTAACAGTATGTCAGGCTTCTCCCAAGAGCAGAGATTCCCTGGGAATGAGTCAGAGGCACGAGACTAAAGTTCACATTGTGGTTCAGCTGCTAGTCTGCCAACTAGTGGTCAGCCATCTAAACAACCTGCACGTATAATCTCTACAGCCTACATCTGATCAAACCATGTGATTGAAAATGTCCTTTAATATTCTACTGGTTGTTGTCAGATTCCTATGGGGTTATATAGGGGTTATGAGCCGTGGTGGTACAGTGGTTAGAGTGCAGTACTGCAGGCTACTTCTGCTGTGTGCCTGCAATTTGGCAGTTCTAACCTCACCATGCTCAGGGTTAACTAAGCCTTCCATCCTTCTAAGGCTGATAAAATGAATACCCAAATTGTTGGGGACAATCTGCTGACTCTGTAAACTGCTTAGAGAGGGCTGTAAAGCACTGTAAAGCACTATATAAATCTAAGTGCTATTGCTATTATGAAGGGGTCATAGCTGGGTCTATAGGCAAAAGAGGAAATGTGAATCTGAGGTGCTTGTCTGAGCTAATTTGGTCAACCTCTACCTGATTGTTCATCTGAGCTCCCAGGTGAAGGTTGGACTGCTCTGGGAGATGTGCAATGAAGGGGCTTGTGTTCTGAAAGGGTGTTGGGCGATTCCTATTGTGGCTTAATGGCTTTGTCCTGTGTTGGATCTTGGGTGAGGGGCTAATCCTACCATTCTGCCTTTGTTCAGACTCTGTTGCAGGGAGTTTCAAGATATCCTGTCTTGAATGGATTTCTGCCTGGAGTGTGTTCTTTGATTATGAATAGAACTAACTAGATACTTGTCTTCCTCTTTCATGTTTCTCCATTTCTCCTTTAGGAAAATATAATATTCTGCCTTTTCTTAATATTCCTCAAAATATTTCATTCTTCTGGGAGAGGGTAGGTGCTGACTTTCTATAAGAGAATTAAAGGATGTTTTAGAGGATTGCAAGTAATTCAGAACTCATCACCAGATTTGCAGCCAACCTCTATTTCTGTTTGTAGATCTTCAAGAAGGAAGATCCATTAAGTCTAAGTAATTGTAACTGTTTTTTCCACCCCAAGAAAATTTTGTTTTTGGATGGCTATGAGAAGTAGACACCTCGTGTTAAAGGCTCCTATCCCCCTTCATTTATAAGCAGCAGGTTGATTTTATATTAAACAGATGTTGACATACTCTAGAAAGAATGCAGAGAAGAGCAACAAAAATGGTTAGGGAACTGGAGTTTGAAACATGAAGAATGATTGCAGGATTTAGGTATGTGGGGTTTAATGAAAAGAAGAATTTGGGTCATATGATTGCAGTGTTCTACCATGCTTCCCCAAAATAAGACCTGATCTTATATTTATCGGGGCTCCAAAATAAGCACTAGGAGTTATTTTCAGGGGAAAAGGATTTCAAATTAATCAGCCTGCGTAGGGGGACTGATGGTAACAGGCAGTAGCTGCAGCTCTCTGGTCCCTTGGTTGGCAAACTCTGGGGCTGCACAGCCCACGAAGCGCAGGTGAGGTGATTCCCTGTCCAAGCTGCAGATGGAGGTAGAAGCACTGGGGGAATACAGGCCATATGCACATGCCATGAGGACTGTGGAAAAACCGAGAGTCAGTAAGCTGGAGTCAGCAGACAGCTGTGGTAGCCCATGATGACAATAGAAACCGATGGAAGTAGAGGCGTGGGGAAGAATGCACATTATCTGAATGCACCATGCAGGATGAAGACAAGCTGAGAGATGTGAAGATGAGCCTCCTGTGGCTGCCCGCCACTCTGACAGGCTTGTATTCACGTCTCTCAGCTTGCCTGTGGCTTACACGACATGTCTGGACCACCTGCCTTCTGCCCTGTGCTTCTGCCTCCATCTGCTTCTGGTGCCACCATGTGAAGAGAATCCTCTTGCGACTGGCCACCACTTCAGCCCATTGACCCTTGGCTTTTCATAGCTTCTGCCTCCGTTTGCTGCTTGTACAGGTAATCAACATACCTGTGCTGTGCGGTCTGGGGCTGCTGCAGATACCATCAGCCTATGCATGCTCGCCACCTCCTGTGTGGGCCACACCCTCTCCTTTAACTAGGTCTTATATTTGGGGTAGAGCTTATATTAGGCAGAGGTGTGAAAATCATGCCAGGGCTTATTTTCAGGGTAGGTCCTATTTCGGGGGAAACATGGCAATATCTAAGTGGCTATCATAAATAAGAGCGTGTCAGCCGATTCTCCAAAGGATCTGAAGGCAGGACAAGAAGAGGTAGATGGAATTTATTATGGAAAGAACTGACATAGAACTAAGGAGAAATTTCCTGACACAATTAATTTGAAATTAATTTGAAATTTCCTAGAACAATTAATCATTGAAATAACTTGTTTTCAGAAGTTGTGGGTGCTCCAACACAAGTTTTTAAGAAAAAAATGGATAATCATTTGTCTGAAATAGCATGGGGTTTGCTGCTTGAGCAGGGAGTTATAATCTAAGACCACCAAGGTCTCTTCCAACTCTGCTATTCTGTTATTTCTATTCTAGTTATATTATTCTACTTGACTTATTCTTTGTACTGGGAGTTAAGTTCATAATTGAGCTATAATTATAAAGACAGTTAAACTTAAATCAGTCAGAGTCATAATTTTCAACATATTTTAATGCAAAGAACATAGACTACTTTCTTACATATTCTTAATTATGGTAATTTCATATTCTGAGAATTAAATGATTAAGCTAAACATTTTTAACAACATGGCCAAAATGAACTGTGAATTTGTCAATCAATTTATCCACTATTAATATTTTAGAATATCTACGACTATGTAATTGCTTATTGCCATCTCCATCTCCACATACAAAGAGGTATGTGGCAAGTGAAAAGTAAAAAATAAAATAAAAAATAAAATAAAATCTATGATCTAAAAATAATAATTAAAAAATACATACTTGCAACAAGACAGTTGCAAACTCTGGAAGCTCCGGGGGGGGGAGCGCCGATATCCTCATCCATATGGGGGTCCGTAATGGACCATAGCTGTCCTGAAGGGACAGTGAAGAAAGAAGGAACCACTGGAGCGAAAAGGGAGGTTGCAAATTCCCTGCAGCACTGGCCTTTTAGCCTTTGACCCAGCGATGAGGACCGCAGCCATTTCAAGTTGTCGAATTCGGGACGGCCACATAAGTTTGTGCTGGAGATTTGAAGTGGTGAATTGGACAAGATATTGAAGCCGGGTGAGTGAACACCAACTCACAATGAGGCACCTTAAGACTGATATCTGCAACAAATTTTTAAAACCCTGGAATAGCGGCTAAATTGACAAGGATTGTTACTACAATAGAATAAAAGAAACGGAAGCAGTACCCAAAGACCTGACAAAATTTGACTTTTGAAATTGAAGTCTCAAACAAAAAGGGAAAAATGGAACCTTTTAACTAAAGCTAAAATTTAGACAATTTGGAAGCTTTTAATAACTGATTAAAGATTATAAAAAGGGGAAAAAGGGAAAAAAACCAGAGGATTTAAAATTTGACTTTGATGGAATATCTCCAACTTCTTTTTTCATCTATGGATAATTAAACATACTTTAAAACTAAACTATGGATTTTAAATGGGACTAATTGGACTAATTTGAAAAAGTAAAAAAAATGAAATAAAACAAGGCGTGGTTTTAAATAAAGGAAACAAAATAGATACTTTGTTAATTGTGGATTGGATTTGTGGATTGCAAAGTTACACCTAAAGGCGGAAGAGGAATTATAAGCACCTTGGTCATTGTTGAAAATCTTCTATGGCCGTGATAAGTCTTGTGAGAATTTTAAGGGAGGTCTCTATCAACAAGTTGTTTGATCTTCACAAGAACAAGAGCTACAACTTCAAAGAACAAGGCGGAGAAGAACTGGAAACAAGAGAAACATACAAATGTCTTTTAAGCAAGGAAATACAAGAAATAATTATAAGAATGGATGGAAAATAAATTCTAGAAAAAAACAAGAGCTGTTTTAGAATTAAAAGTGAATAAAGAATTAACGATGTTAAAATATAAATCTTAAAGGATCATTCAGAGATTAATAGAGAGAAATAAGGGAGAAGAGGAAAAAAGGAGAATTAATAGAAAAATAGGATAAATTAAAAAGCATGGAATTTTAAGGGAAAATAAAAATGGAATTGAAATAGATTAAGATTAAAACTTACAAGAGATGAGAATATATAAGCATAAACATGAAACTTTTTGAAATGAGAAATGTTCGCTCCTTTTTACTTAACTTTATAGATTAAGATTGAAATATCAAAGAGATGAGAGTTAATGTACAAGAGATTTTTTGAAATAATGAATCACTTTTTTTGTATCACTTTTTTCTATATTGTTTTTGTTTTTCTTTTTATATGATTAAGAATTATGATTTTAAAAATGTTTATTGAAATGGAATGAGATTTTGGATGCTGATGTTATAAAGACTGAAAAGAAAGAAATTAGTAAATGGGAATATAGGGTTCTAATATAGATGGAAGAGATAAGAAAGGGGGCAAAAAATGTGGGATGGACTTGAGCAAAAAGTTAAATTCAGGACAGAGGGTTAGACTAAAATTCTTTTCTTATACTATTACTTATACTTTTCTTCACTATTTATGCAAATAGTGAAATTAGAAAGGGGGGAAGGGAAATGTATTGATAAAATATACAAGAGGGTGGGGGAAAATTGAACTGGATTTGATCATGTACCTGGCTGATATTTTGTTCAAAAACATATTGTATGTGGTTTGTTTGTTTAAAAAAAAAATCCCCCCCCCAAAAAAAAACATTAAAAAGAAAAGAAAAAAACAATAAACTTAAAGGGCAGACTTAATGAACTCTTAGGTTTTTTTCTCCCATAGTTTTCTATGTTTCTATAAAAGTATATTTTCCCAAAACCTATTCATAGTTACAATTCATACTGGCATGTATTGATGAAATACTTGAACCCAGTTAGACCTAAACGATGACCTGTTTTTGGATTTCACAATCTTCACTCCTATCCTCTTAATCTTTTTTTTTTTTTGCAGGGGGAAGAGTCTATCGTTATTCATTTATTTATAGTTGCAAAGTCATGAGTTTTTCCTGAATATTGGGTTTCCTAGATATTTTGTCTAATAATAACTATCATTTTTCCTTAACCAGCCTTAGAAATAATTATATACTGGACCAAAGCTTAATTGAGCCAATCTCTATAAATTAATCAGATCTTTGGGGATTAGAAGGGATTTACTTTGAGTAATGTTAACTGGATACATTACTTAGATCCATTACTTGGATCCAAGAAATGTATGTGGTTAAGAAAAGGAAACAAGGGTAACTGGGTATGCAGGAGAAGGTACATTCTGAGAATCAAAGAACACTATATCCTGCTGTGCTATAGATACTTTGAGAAGGCATGGCTTAGTAGAAATGGCTGCCATAAGAGATAACAGCAGTCATGAAAGTGATTACGGCAAGGCCTCAGGCAGTGCTTCAATTTCTAGGTAGTATTGTGAAGGCCAAATGCTGAGAATTCAGGTTGGAGAAAATAAAGGTCTTCATTAGTATCACATTGAATTATTTTGTAAGAATAGGAGGGAAGGCTGCACGGAATCAATGAGCAAACTGAACTTCATATTCAGGATTATTATTTTTTTAACTGTCCCTTTGTATTCAAATCAGGTCTCATAATAATGATATAGCATTTGGGGGGAAAGATGCAGCCCAGTAATCCAGCTGCTGAAGACAAAATGGAGAAGATCTCCACAGCCACCATGTATTTCCCCTTGGTACTCAAATAGGTTGGAACAAATGATATCCAGACACTACAAAAGACCAACATGCTGAAGGTGATAAATTTGGCTTCATTAAACCTATCTGGTAACTTCCTAGCTAGGAAGGCCACAGTGAAACTGACAGCAGTCAAGAACCCTAGAAAGCCAAGCACTGTATAAAACATTGTGGTTGAACCTTCATTACATTGTAGGACAATTTCTTCAGCTATAGAGTACATGTCAGAATCTGGGAATGGGGGAGAAATTGTCAGCCACACTGTACAAATGGTAAATTGTACCAGGGAGCAAAACAGGACAATAGAAAAAGCCAGCTTATTCCCCACCCATTTCCTTATTTTGGAACCTGGCCTGGTGGCCATGAAAGCAAGAACAACAAGGATTGTTTTCCCTAATATGCAAGAAAGGGCTACAGAGAATATGATGCCAAAAGCAGCTTGTCGCATGAAACATTTTGTTTGGTCAGGTTGCCCAATGAAGAGCAAACTGCAAAGGAATGAGAGCAGGAGAATAATGAGAAGAATGTAAGTGAGGCTCCTGTTGTTGGCTTTGACAATGGGGGTGTCCCTCTGTTTAATGAAGATCCCCAGCACCAAAGCTGTGATGAAAGAAAAGAAGAGACTAACACTGGCCAAAGTGATTCCCAGTGGCTCATTGTAAGACAGGAAGGTGGTTGTTTTTAGAATACAAAGGTTTTGAGCCTTGTTTGGATATTGGTCTTCTGAACATTGAAAGCAGTCAATAGCATCTGGAAAAAACAAAACATCATAGTCAATTTCAAGAATGCTCAGGTAGAAGGACTGGGAATTAATTATTGGGTTTAATTTTTTCCTAATTAAATAATGGCTATTTGTATTTAGTGTGATTCTGTAAATATGTTGATCTTCTGATACTTAGATATTGTTTGTGGTAACCCTTTCATTTTTAGTATTTATATAGCTATTGTCAACCTTGAGCATCTTCAGGGCTGCCACAGCAATGGGAATGCAGAGCTTTGGAAATGGCAGAGGGGTATAGAGATAACAGAGGGGGCTTGTAGCCAAAATGAAATTCTTTCTCTTGGGAATCAATGACGTTCTCACCAGGTGCTGGGAAGGCATGGACTGAAACCAACTGGAGTTTGGACCATGGTTGGACCATGTGTTTTGTAGGGATGGGATTCAAAAATTTTAGCAGCCAGTTCTCTGCCTGGTTGCTGGGTGGGTGTGGCCATGATGGGCATTGCCTACTGAGCTTCCTGCACCATGCATTTTTACCATCCCCAGGCTCCAGAGGTTTTCCTCGAGCCTCTGGGAGGGCAAAAACAGCCTCCCTTGGGCTCAGCAGGCCCTCGGGAGGCCAAAAACAGGCCCATTTCCAGACTTCTGGAACTTCCGGGAGGCCCATTTTTCACCTTCCCAGAGCCTCTGCATGAACCAGTCTGAACATGCTGAATCCCACCCCTGATGTGATCGATATGTGGACTGGGGGAAGGAACTTTGAATTTAAT
The DNA here is from genome assembly GCF_028640845.1 of Ahaetulla prasina. NCBI lineage: Eukaryota > Metazoa > Chordata > Lepidosauria > Squamata > Colubridae > Ahaetulla > Ahaetulla prasina. Next base: position 12,954,977 of record NC_080542.1, on the reverse strand, counting down.
TTGACTGGGGAAAACCTCGGGACCTTCAGAGTTGGGTTTTCAGCAGATGTGCTAATATGACATGCGTAATAAATGTAGACTTTGAGGAACATTTTGGCCTCAGAGTTTTGATTGCGTTGGGTCTGTTACTTGAAACCTTGACAGCTATATCATTGGTTCGATCACCTCATTAGAAGTCAGTTGTAGAAGGTTTGGAAATTAGCATTTTGAATCACAGTAAAGAAGACTGAATAGTTTTGAACAGCACAACTCTTACCCATCTGGTTTGAAATTTTCCCTTTTGCACATGGAAGGCAAGCATAACAGCAAAATGGCTTCCCTTCTATTTTCATCTTCCTCCACCCAGAATAGCAATGGTCATTGCAAACAGAAAGAGGTAGAATCTATCAAGAAGTGAAACCAGGATTTATTAAAACTAAAAAGTTTTAGAACATTCAACTTGAATGTCGTATTGAGAAAAGTAACAAAGTAAGAACAACAATTTCACCATTCTTCCTGTCATTTTGGACATAAAGGGGAAATTGGCAGAATCCCCATCCATTATCCACCTCCTCCTCCTCCCCATCATCATCAGAGTTGGGAGGGATCTTAAAAGTATGATGTTTAGGAGTTCCGTTGGCGCCATTGGCGTTGAAGACGATCCTTCAGATTGCCAGCCCTGTGATCACATTAAAAAACCGTTTGGACAGTGCAAATCAGCTGTCTGACAGTTTGGAAACCTTTCCCTCGGGAGAAGAGGGAAAGGAGAGCAGCCGGGTGAGGGTAGAGCTCCCCAAAAGTCCCAGGAATAAAGCCAGGGGCTTGAAGGGTGAGAGCTCCCTAGAAGCCTGACAGAGCTCCAGATCCGGGCCGCTTCTGCTTAAGCAGAACAAGATGCCATGACCACTTCTGTGCCTAATATTAGTTCTAACCTGATCCCAATGCAGACGGAGCAAAAACAGGAGTGCTGGCAATTGTAACTGCAAGTACCAAACCTTAACTTTGTTTCTACATTGATTCCTTCTGAATCAACTTAAGAAGAACAAAGGAAATGGCGCCTGTAATGTAATAGGGCATGAAAGTGAAAGTTAAGGAACTGCTTGTTAAAGCAGTTAGCACTCTTAGCACTGTTTAAGGCTGCTGGATTTTAAATTGAAGTGGAGAGGCTTAAAAGTGAAAACTGAAAGCTTCATAGATGACAGAATTTAACTCAATTACTGTGTTTTTGAAGAATCAAGGAGAATTGGATTTATTGGAGTTATCTAAGTATATTTAAAGCAAGATGGCCTCTAAGCAATTAAAGCCTGGAGTTTCTAAAAGTGCTGGAGGATCCCCAGCTTATATGGCTAACCCACAAGCATTAAATTTGGAAGCCTTACAAGAATCTTTGAAGGAATTTTTAAAGGAATCAGTAGAGCAAGCTTTAAAGCTCCCAACTGCTATTATGGAAGAAAAACATAAAGAAATAGCAGATGAGATATCAGCTCGCAATAAAGAAATAAGAGAAGATATAGTGTCTGCATTTCAAGGTATGGTAAATAATATGATCCAGTTGGATGAAAGGGTGGAAGAAATTAATCAATCTAATTTGAATTTGGAAAATAAAATGGAGGAGGTTCAAACCAAGGTGGACAGGGCGGATGAAGAAGTGGTTTTGTTACAATATAGATCAATGGAGTTTGCCCTGAGAGTGAGAGGATTGAAAGAAAACAAACAAGAGAATTTAAAAGAGATTTTTTTCAGAGGCCTTCGCACAATTGATTGGAGAGCAACCAATAGACCTTTTATTCCAAATTGATAAAATCTATCATGTCAACTTCTGGGCTGTTAGACAGAGACAATTACTAAGAGACATTGTGATCTATTTTACAACCAGGAGGATTAGAAATGAAATTTTACAAGCCTCCTACAAAAATAAAATCCAAATAGCAGGACAAGAGTTATTAGTGTTGAAAGAAATTCCTCCTAGAATGTTAAGAAACAGAAAAGAGTTTACTTTCTTGGTGAATGAACTTAGAAATCGACAGATACAATTTAGATGGGATGTTCCAACTGGATTAATATTAATTTATGCAGGAGAAAGATATTGTCTTAATACAGTTTGGAAGGCAAGACATTTCTTTACTAACGTTTTAAAGGCTGGAAGCCCACCATCACCAGATGTCAGGAGGAGAAGAGAAGCAGAGATGGCAAAAAAAGTCTGAGAAGGAAGGAAAGTAGATACAAGCACAAGCGGAAGCTGCAATTACTGAAGAAGATTTATTGTAATCATTGGATACTTGCCAAATTCCAGAATTAATGGAATAAATAGGAGATGCAAAAGAGCAAAGATTGACTAGAGAAGCTACTAAACATAAAGAACAAGAAAAGATGCAACAATCTCAAGCAAAAACTCAAGAAATTACTAAAACAGAAGCTGTGGGAGGGGCCAGGCCGAAGAGAAAGATGCAGGAAGACTTCCAGCCATGCTCCAAAAGCTTCAAAGTGCCCAGAATGGCAACTAGATTCTTAACTTGGAATGTTAATGGTCTAAATTCACCACAAAAAAGAAAAAAGATATTTCAATATTTGAAATAATTCAAAAATGATGTAATCTGCTTGCAGGAAACACATATTAGAATATCAGATCAAAAATATTTGATAAATTCAAGATTAGGTACACATTTTGTTGCATCGGCCCCAGAGAAAAAGAATGGTATAGTTATATACCTAAAGAAAGAACTAATAGCTAAATTAGTTGAGGCAGATGCTCAAGGAAGATACATTGCAATTGAACTTTTAATAGAGGGGGAGAACACTTCTAATTGGAGTATATGCACCTAATCAACAGCAAGAAAAATTCTATAATTTTTTGCATACCAAAATAATACGAATAAAATAAAGTGGAATTATAAATTGTTTATATAAATGGGAGATTGGAATGGAGTATTGGATATGCAAAAAGATAAAAAAAGTATTTCTCGAAATATTTCAAGTCGCGTGAAATTGCCTAAAGCTTTTTTTGATATGATGGAAGATGTGGAGCTGAGAGATATTTGGTGAGAACGGAATACTGAAGAAAAAGACTTCCCCTTTTTTTCTGACAGACATCAATCCTTTTCTAGGATTGATTTTATATTAATTTCTACTGATTTTCTTTTCAGGGTAAAGAAGACGAAGATATGTTCAAGAACTTTGACTGATCATAGTCCGGTATGGGTGGAATTTGATCAGGAAAAGGGAGTTAGGATATCCTGGAGGTTAAATGAAAACTTGTTTAGAGATGAAGAAAATGTAAAGGAATGTAAAAGACAAATGAAAGAGTTTTTTGTTATGAATATGAATAAGGGTACACTGATAGAAATGGTTTGGGATGCAAGTAAAGCATATATGAGAGGAATTTTAATATATATGAATAATAAACATAGACTTAAACAGCAGAAGAAGCCTAGGGATTTAGAAGAGGAAATAAAAAAGAAAGAACAATTACTTATACTTAATCCAGAAGATAAAAAAGTTAAAGAGACAATAAACATATTACAAGGGCAGTTTAATATGCTGATAGCAGACCAGGTAGCAATTAATCTACAATATGTTAAGCATAATACATTTTGTAATGCTAACAAACCAGGTAAGTGGCTAGTATATGCAATAAGAAAAAAACAGAAATCAAGTATTATTGGAAAGACAGACTACAAAGGTAAAGAAGTATATCAACAGAATATGATTAAAAAAGCTTTTTTAGAATTTTATACAAAATTATATGCTAGCGACTCAATTCAAGATATAGATATAGATAAATATTTACAGGAAGAGAATATTTCTGAACTTACACCAGAACAAAGGGAAGGATTGAATCAATCTATAACCTCTGAAGAAATTATCTTAGCTATTAAGCAGTTAAAAACAGGTAAAGCTCCAGGAACAGATGGCTAACTGCTGTTTATTATAAAAATTTATAGCTTGAAATGGTGGATCCGCTTAAGGAGTTATTTAATAAAATTCAACTTGGAGGAGATGGACCTCCATCCTGGAGATCTGCTTTTATTTCACTGATACCAAAGGAAGATCAAGATTGTACTAAACCAGAAAATTATAGGCCAATATCACTTTTGAATACTGATTACAAGATTTTTGCTAAAATACTAGCAAATAGATTAATGTTAGTTATACAACAAAAGATTCACAATGATCAATCAGGCTTTATAAGAGGGAGACAAATGAGAAATAATGTTAGACAAATTGTGAATTTATTCTATTCTATTCTATTCTATTCTATTCTATTCTATTCTATTCTATTCTATTCTATTCTATTCTATTCTATTCTATTCTACACAGGCAAGCAATCGATACAAACTCAAGGTAAAACACTTCAAACTCGATTGCAAAAATATGACTTCAGCAACAGAGTGGTCAATGCTTGAAATGCTCTACCCGACTCCATTGTTACAGCCTCAAACGCTCTCAGCTTCAATCTCAAATTACCATGGACCTCACCCCATTCCTAAGAGCTCTATAAAGGGGGTGTGCATAAGTGCACTAGCGTGCCCACTGTCCCTGTCTTACTGTCCCCATTTTTCTCTATTTGCTTCCTTTGTTCATGTTTATGTAAATACCTCTACTTGTTATTTTTTTTTATTTGCATTTATATCCCACCCTTCTCCAGCTTACATTGTGTTAAGCAATAGTCTTCAGCCATTTGTATATTATATACAAAGTCAACTTTTATTGCCCCCAACAATCTGGGTCCTCATTTTACCTACCTTATAAAGGATGGAAGGCTGAGTCAACCTTGGGCCTGGTGGGACTTGAGCTTGCAGTAATTGCAAGCAGCTGTGTTAATAACAGACAGACTTAGTCTGCTGAGCCACCAGAGGCCCTGGTGTACATGTTTGACAAACAAACAAATAAATAAATAAATAATTCCCTGCTTGATTCCTTCTCCCTCCCTGGCTGACTGCTCCCCAGATACAATGATTCCCAAATGGAAATTTGAAAATCTGGACATGCCATTTAAGAAAATAAGAAGGGAATGTTATTTTTTTCTGGGGAAAATCAACATTCAGGTGAATGGGATTGTTTAATAGACAAATTGAGATATTTCTTTTGTCTTGTTATTATTTTGTGAATTATATGATAAATAGCTTTAATTACTTTAGCAAGTTTCAAATACATGTATATTTAAACTAGGCAAGCTGGAAATGCTAGCAGGAATAGATTGTATTAAATTCTGCTAAAACCATAAAGATTTGATGAGGATGTATCAGTAAATTATTTTGCTATAGAGAGATTTAAGTCTTTGTATTTCAAAATCTCTGGTTATTATTTCATCCTCTTTGCAGTTTTTGGCCTGAAAACTTTAAGGGTAAGATCCATTCGAATAAACAATTCTGGAAATAAGAAGGGAAAGGGAAGAATACACGGTTTGAAATCTGAGTAGGAAATACCTGGTTAAACACGGTAGGCCAGGTGATGTCTTGTGCAGAAATGGTGAATAGCTTATCTGGAGAAGCCGCTGGGTCGATCTTTCCAACTTTATATTTAACAAAAGTCTTGTTTGGGAATGTGACCCAGTTGATAATGTCAAATCCAGTGTCTAAATCCCCATTTTCATTAAAGGAAATTTTCTCTCCTGCAGTGTTATTAAATGTCATGGTTCTCAAATAGTGATGTAACTAAAATGAAGCAAAGATTGGTAATTAAAAAAGAGGGGATGGAAAGGGAAGGGAAGGGAAAGGAAAGGAAAGGAAAGGGAGGAGAGGGGAGGGGTGAAGGAGAGGGAGAGGGAGAAAGGAAGGAGGGAGGAGATCAATTTCAATGGCATTAAGTTATGGATATTGATTTAATACAAGTGAGTTCATTAATAGAATTAGTGTTTTTCAATCCCTCATCCATGTTTCTCTCCTGCCACACGTATTTTGAACCTGTTCCAAATAGGCACACTTTGCTGCATCTTAATCATTTCCTCATGGTGTATCCATAAGAGTAGGACAAAGCACTGCATTAGAGAGCAGAGCAATGGGAAATGTTCATTCAATCTCTTATTACCTGCCATGCCTTTTGAGTCAAAAACATTTCTCTCCCAACTTTGGCTCTTGTTCTGTGTTTGCGGGAAAACATGGCTTGTAAAGCATGTGCCACAGCATAAACTGCATTGTAGACGCTGTAACTCTGTCCAGTCATGGTGGTGTCAAACACAGACTTAGGTTGATTGTCCAACTTCTCCTCTCCAGTGCACAGCCTCCCAGCATATTCATCTAACTTATCTTTAGGAAAAGAGCATTCAAAAGCCGCTTCCCAAAACACTCTCATTAAATGGTCTTCCGCTTCGGAAGTTGGGTTTCTCATCTGAAGGAATTTATTAAATCCAGAAATCTCCTTGGAAGAAACTTCAAAAGTTATAGCACCATGGATAAAGTTCATATCCCTGTCTTTTTGAAAGGGAACGGATGTAAACTCCATCTGGGCTGGCATTATCCAAACTTTATCTTTTCTCTCAATGGGCATATCTTCATATTCTGTATAATAGGACAACAATCTAAAAATGATGGTAATTTGGTTTTCACAATATAGGATAATGACATTGGTAGTGCTCTTCATGATAGTAATGTACATTTTACTAAAATCTTTAAAGGCTGCTGTAATATCATTAGAAAATGTTTCCTGGGGCATCTCTCCCATGAACTCAAAGCAGATACCTTGTTTGGAAAACAAAGGAACAGCTTTTTGAATGAATCTGTCTCCACTCTCATTACGTTGGAGAAACAGCCCAATCCATTTCCACCTAAAATACAACAGCAACTGGAGAATACCCACAATCTGTTGGTCACCATCTGGGAAAAAACGATGGAAGATAGCAGCTTGTATTTGGTCACCTCTCATAGAAGAAGATCCATATATCAGCTAAATGTAGGGGGAAAAAGGGGGAGACATGATTTTCCAAATTGAAGTATTTATTATTTTTGAAAAACCTGTTCTTAAATTCATGGTCTTTATCGTAAATATTAATGCAAACATTAATAGATATCTAACCTTGTTCATAAAAAACTGATGTTTAGAAGTAGTATAATAATAATATAATAATATATAATAATAGTGTAATAAGTCTCATTGATCAACCATCTCCCCCGATGAAATCATCGAAATTTCCAGAGATGGCCCTGAGTTCAAGAACAGCGAAGGTTCCGTGGCCCCACAATTTGTAGAGTCATTTGCAAGAATGAGTGCAGCAAATGAAAACAATAAACTCAATCACCAAAACCATAACAAACTTCACTCATGGCCTGACCTATCCATACTGCAACAAGCCTGTTCCAGCGAACTCCATTCAGAACTTAAAAGATGTCAAGACCAAGGAGAGACTGACTCGTACATTGACTACCATGCTGACTGTATCAAAAGTAAGTCCCACAATGTTGGCTTCCTGTTTGGCACCGTAGGTGATGGCGGTGATCTTTACGATCACCAACCTCTGGATTATGTGGAATCGCTAGGACAGCTTAAATCTGCTGTCCAGCGGTTCGAAAAACCCTCTCTTCGGGAGAAGAAGAGATGGTGAGCCGAGGGAAGAGGTTGAATTTCCCTAAAGCCCCTGAGAAAAAAGGGGTTTGAAGGGTTAAGTTCCCTCCAGCAACCCGAAGTGCTCCAGATCCAAGGATTTTTCTGCTTTGGCGGAACCAATCACCACGACCAAACACCGAGATTTATTTTGGACAATAAAGGATTATACCGGACGGAACGAAAGTGGGAGAACTTTATGCAAGTAGCCAAGCCAATTCCCCGTTACTTTGTAACAAGCTTGAAAACAGCAAGAAAATGGAGGCGAATTGTTAACAAGTTAACGAGTGGAAAGCGAAAGTGATACTTTTAGCGTGCCGTCTGCTGCTGGTAAATTGCATGTTATTTGCTACTTTAACTCTTTAACTCTTTGCTGCCTGCTGCCTGCTGATAGAATCTAGGGGAGATTTTTAAATATTGCTTTAAAAGACTGTGTTTCTCAGAGGTTAAGAAGATTTAAAGTGAATATTAAGTTGGAAATAAATAAATAATTTTATAGAAGATGGCAGCCAAACAATTAAAGTCTACTGTAACAAAGGGCTCTGGAATTTTATCAGCTGGTGCCTCTCCAGCTCATACAGCAGAGACTAGAACATTGAACTTAGAGGCGGTACAAGAGAATTTAAAAGACTTTATGCAAGAAAAATTTAAAGTAATAACTGATGAGATGTCTGAAATGAAAGAGCAGATATCAGAAATTCAAGTGGGAAATAAAGAAGTTAAGGAAGGATTTGTAATTGCAGTACAAAGTTTGGCAACAAATGTGATTTTATTAGAAGAGGAAGTTGAAGAAATTAAGCAACATAATTCAAAATTAGAAATAAAATGGCTGAATTTCAAAGTAAAATGGAAAAAACAGATGATGAAATAGTTTTGATACAATATAGAAATATGGAATTTGCTCTAAGAATCCGTGGTCCGAAAGAGAATAAAGAAGAGAATTTAAGGGAATTTTTTTCTGAAGTATTTGCTGAGATATTAGCAACTCGTCCAGCAGATGTGGCTTATCAAATTGATAAAATATATCGTGTGAATTCTTGGATAGCAAGGCAAAAAAAGTTGCCAAGGGATGTTGTTATTTATTTTACAAATAGAACAGTGAGAAATCAGATTTTGCAAGCCTCATATAATGGGGAGAAGATTCAGATTGCTGGTCAAGATATTTTAATATTAAAGGAAATTCCACCAAAAATGTTAAGGGCTAAGAAGGAATTTGCCTTCCTGGTGAATGAACTTAAAAAACATCAGATTGAATATAGATGGGATATTCCAACTGGTATAATAGTATATTATGCAGGGAAAGTACATCGTCTTAATACAGTTGGAAAAGCAAGAGAATTTTATGTTGAGGCATTAAAAGTTGGAAGTCTTCCTCCATTGGAAGCTAGAAGAAGGGAGACTGAAGTGAAAGAAAGAGAAGTGAAGCAGGTACAAGAACAGATTGTGATGGAAGAAGATTTATTACAAGTGTTGGAAATACCTACGACGGGCTCAGACTCAAAAGAACAAAGGCTGACAAGAGCTGCTGCTAAATGCAAGGAACAAGAGATGAAGGCACAACAACAACTGGCAACTACTACAACGGAAACAGTGGGAGGAGCAAGGCCTAAAGCAAAATGTGATCTGCGGCTAGTGTTCCAAAAGTTTCCTTTGGCCAATAATGGCAATTAAACTATTATCTTGGAATGTTAATGGTTTGAATTCACCGCAGAAAGAAGGAAAGTATTTCACTATTTGAAACAATTTAAAAATGACATTACTTGTTTACAAGAAACACATATTAGATCTTTAGACCAGAAATATTTGATAAATTCAAAACTGGGAGTACATTTTGTTGCCTCCTCTTTGGGGAGAAAAAATGGTTTAGTTATATATATAAAGAAGGATATATCAGCAAAATTAATTGAGGTGGATAAGCAAGGAAGATACATTGCTATTGAACTTTTGTTGGAGGGAAAGAAGACATTATTAATAGGAGTTTATGCTCCGAATCAACAACAAGAAAATTTTTTCAAGTTTTTACATAAAAGAATAGTATTTTAGAATTATAAATCATATATATTAATGGGTGATTGGAATGGTGTGTTGGATACTCAAAAAGACAAAAAAAGTTTAAGGAAGATATCAAGCCGGGCAAAATTACCAAAGGCTTTTTTTGAAATGATGGGGGACTTGGAATTAAGAGATATTTGGAGAGAACATAATACAGAAGAGAGGGATTTTACCTTCTTTTCTGACAGGCACCAATCATTTTCGAGGATTGATTTTATTTTGATTACTAATGATTTGTATTCTAGAGTGAAGAGGACTAAGATTTGTTCAAGAACTCTATCTGATCATAGTCCGGTTTGGATTGAATTTGATCGGGAAAAGGAGGCTAGGAGATCATGGAGGTTGAATGAGAATTTGTTTAAATATGAACGAAATGTAAATGAATGTAAAAAGCAAATGAAAGAATTTTTTATTATGAATATGAAAAAAGAGACATCTATAGAGATGATTTGGGACGCCAGCAAGGCTTATATGGGAGGAAATCTTATACAAATAAATATTAAATACAAAAATAAATTGCAGAAAAAGAAAAAGGAACTGGAAGAGGAAATTAAAAAAAAAGAACAGTTATTGATAAATAGCCCAGGAAATAGTAAAATAAAAGAATCAATAAATATATTAAGAGGTCAGTTTAATATGTTGATGGCAGATCAAGTAGCAATTAATTTACAATATATAAAACATAATACGTTTAATAATGCCAATAAGCCAGGTAGATGGCTTGCTTATTTAATAAGGAAAAAACAGAAATCACGAACGATTGATAAAATAGAATATAGGGGTAAGGAAGTTTATCAAAAGAACTTGATTAAAAAAGCATTTTTAGAGTATTATAGTAAGTTATATTCTAGGGATATGATTGATGATACAGAGATAGAAAGATATTTACAACAACAAAATATTTGTGAGCTTACAGAAAACCAAAGAGAAGAACTGAATCGATTAATTACTTCAGAGGAAATTTTGTTAGCAATTAAACAACTTAAAATCAGTAAAGCACCAGGTACAGATGGTTTAACAGCTGTTTATTATAAAAATTTACAAAATGAGATGGTTGAACCACTTAAAGAGTTATTTAATAAAATTCAAATGGGAGGAGATGTTCCCCCTTCATGGAGGACAGCCTTTATTTCATTAATACCGAAGGAAGATCGAGATGGTATTAAAGCAGAGAATTATAGGCCTATATCACTTTTAAATACTGATTACAAGATATTTACCAAGATACTTGCTAATAGATTAATGCCAGTGATGAATCAAATAATTCATAATGATCAGTCAGGATTTATTAAGGGTAGGCAGATGAGATATAATGTGAGACAAATCGTAAATTTACTTGAATATTTGGAACGAAACAACCAAGTATCAGCGGCATTCCTTTTTTTGGATGCTGAAAAAGCTTTTGATAGATTGGATTGGCAGTTTTTGTTTAAAGTAATAGAAAAAATGCAATTTGGGGATTATTTTATCCATGCAATTAAAGCAATATATCAGAAGCAAACAGCACAAATAATAGTAAATGGTGGGTTAACAGAAACTTTTAAAATTGGGAAAGGGACGAGACAGGGATGTCCCTTGTCCCCATTACTTTTTATTTTAACTTTAGAAATTCTTCTGAATAAAATACGTGGTTCCGATCGAATAAAGGGAATTAGAGTTAAACATCAAGATTACAGATTAAGAGCTTTTGCAGGTGACCTGGTTGTTACTGTATCTCAACCAATATACTCAGTAACTGGTTTATTTTTTTTATTTTTTTTATTATTATTTTTTTGCAACAAACAAACAAAAAGAAAATACATTATTACACCCTTGTGCTATACATAAAAGGAAGATTTGGGTCTTCGGATATATCCTCATGATTGCCAAAATCCACGTTCTCGAGGTACAGGTACTGAAGCGTCCAATGTTCCAAGCGCAAAGTCCACAAATGGTTTCCAAGTCTTCCAGAAAATATCTTCTTTATACACACCACTTCTAATTTTAATATCACATGTCATTTTATCATTTAAAGCTAATTTCCACATTTCGGAATTCCACTCTTCTATTCTAAAAATCACATCTAGTTTCCAATATCTAGCTATTATAATTCTACCTATTATAATCATAATTCTAATCAATTCTTTTTCATATTTTGTTAATTCTATTTCCTTAATTACCAACAATAATATAGTTTCCACTCTCAATGTTATTACTTTCCCCATCATTTCAAATATCATTTTCTCCAATTGTTGCCAAAACTTTTAACCTTATCACAATTATACCACATATGTTCATAAGTCCCCAATTCCATCTCACATCTCCAACATTTTTACTAGTTTTTATCCATTTGTGACAATCTTACTGGAGTCAAATACCATTTCCAAACAACTTTATAATTGTGCTCTTTAATCCTTATAGATAAAGTTCTCATAATTCTACTCTTCCAATTCACATTCCAATCTGATTCTGGTATTTCAATATTAAGATCTTTTTCCCAATTTATCCTCATCACTCTTTGTAATTTTTCATCAGAATTTATAATCTTATAAACCCTACTAACGAGTCCCTTTAGCGCAATTTCATCTTTCATAATCCGAGATACTAAATATTCAAATTCAGTTTCACATCTATTTATCGAATAATTTTCCTTTAGTTTTTTTGTCCATTTTTCTATCTGTATTTTTTCAAACCAACTTAACCCTAATTTTTCAATAATTTCTTTATTCCTCCTTTCATTTCCCATAACTTTTATCCAATCTTTAATAATTTCTATATTTTCCTCTTTAATCACTTCATTACGTTTTATATTATTTTTAATCGGCCAAATTCCAGTTGTCTCCCCCAAAAAGATTATATCCGGAATTAAAATTTTAACAAATTTGTTCCACATTTTACTTAATCCCTTTAACCAATAACTTCTACTTACACATTTTAAATTTGCTTTATCTAAAAACCACCTTGATCCAAATTTCTCTATATCCCTTAACTCTAAATCTCTCCAATAATTATCTTCACCTTTAAGTATTTTTACCACTATCCGGATACCATACGCACAGTAATAATTAAATAATTTGGGGATTCCTAATCCGCCTTCCTTTTGATTTTGATACCACATTTTCTTCACTAATCTAGGTCTTTTGCCACCGTTACAAAATTTATCCAGTTTTTTCTGATATCCTTCAATATCTTTCTCTGTCAAATTTAGTGGTAGCATCTCGAATAAGAAGTTGAACTTAGGCAGCAACATCATCTTACACATTGCAATTCTACCAAACCAAGACAATTTGAAAAACTTTGAAAAACATAAGGTAATTTTGGATGAAGATGGAAGATATGTAATAATTGTTGGAAATCTTAATGAGGAAAAAGTGACACTTGTTAATTTATATTTACCGAATGAAAAACAAAGAGAATTTCTTGAAAAAATAACAAAAATTTTGGAGAATGAAAGTGTAGGGAAAGTAATTGTGGCTGGGGATTTTAATTTAATCAGAGATAAAATAGACAGTACTAATCCCACCCGCTGTGGAGGAGCAAATAAAATGGATTTTAAATATGTGGATGCTTCGAAACGGCGTGGTTGATGTGTGGAGAGAGGTTAAAGGAATTGAGAGAGTATACACTTTTTTTTCTAAGATATATAATACATATTCTAGAATTGATTATATTTTTCTTTCTAAAGATTTGTTGAATAATGTGGATAAGGTAGATGTGGGAATTTTTAAAGATTCTGATCATGCAGAAGTTATGGTGGACTTAGATTTTAATTTTGAGAAAAAAAGAAGCTATTGGAGATATGACGAGAAATTGTATAAAAATGAAAAGGATAAAAAATGGATACTTAAAAAATTGGAGGAAAGTTGGAGATTAAATGATAACGGGGAGGTTAAATTTGAAATTGTTTGGGATGCAATGAAAGCGGTGTTTAGAGGGGAGAGTATCAAATTATCAAGTAGGAAATATAAAAATTATAAAATTAAAATGGAAAGAGATAAAATAAGATTAAAGAATTGGAAAATCAATTTTGCTTACTAAAGAAAAAAATTCTTCAGGAGCTTAATATGTTAAGAAATAAAATGATAGAAGAAGATACAGAGTTAGTAAAAGAAATTTGAGATTTTAAATAGGAATTTTTTTGAATTTAGTAATAGAAATTCTAAATTATTGGCAAAGATGGCGAAAGATAAAAGAGAGAAGAGAGAAATTGGAGTTTTGATAGATGATAGAGGTATAAGATGTTATAAAAAATTAGAGAAATGTGAAGTGGTTAGAAACTTTTTTCAGAATCTATATTCAAAGAAACCAATTAATCGGGGAAAATTGCAAAGCTATTTAGAAAAGTATGTGGTGAAAATTGATCAAACATATAAGGAATTGATGGAAGAAGATATAACACAAGATGAGATTAATGGAATAATACAAAATTAAAATTAGGAAAGCTCCAGGTGAGGATGGATTACCTGTTGAGTTTTATAAAGAATTTAAAGAATTAATAATACCAAGACTGCAAAATTATTCAATGGAATATTACATGGTGGGAAGTACCTTCGTCATGGAATAGAACGGTGATATCCCTAATTCCTAAACCAGATAAAGATTTAGAAAGGATTGAGTCCTATCGGCCCATTTCTTTAATTAATCAGGATGCAAAGATATTTACTGCTATTATAAGTAATAGATTAAATAGATTTATAGATAGATATATAAGTTATAATCAAGTAGGCTTTGTGAAGGGTAGATACATGAGTGATATTGTTAGAAGAGTATTAAATATTATAGATGTAGCTGAATATAATGGTGATAAAATTGGTATAGTATCATTGGATATTTTTAAAGCTTTTGATTCTGTACAATGGGAAACAATTAAAGTAATTGTGGAGGCTTTAGGCTTTGGTAATAAGTTTATACATGTTATTTCAAAATTGTACCAAAAGAGCAGTGCAAGAGTGAAGGTGAATGGAATATTAACTGAAGAGATAAAATTAGAAGCTGGTACGAGACAAGGATGTCCCCTGTCCCCAACATTATTTTTATTGGCTATGGAAATATTGACAAAAATGATAGAAAAAGATGAAGAATTAGAAGGATATAAGGGGTATAAGATAAATTTGTATGCGGATGATACTTTAATTATTTTGAAAAATGTAGAGAAAGATTTGAAAAAGATATATAAGCATTTGATAGAATTTGAAGAAATGACAGGATTGAAAGTAAATTGGTCAAAGTCAGAATTATTGATGGATAGTAATGGTAATGAGTCTGAGAATATGCAAGAGCAATTTGGGATAAGGATTAAAAACACATTGAAATATTTGGGTATAGTGCTTTCACTTAAGGTTAAAGAATTGAAAAAACTTAATTATGATGTGGTGATTAACGAAATTGAGAAGAAGATAGATAAATATAAAATTTTAAAGTTGTCTTGGTTTGGTAGAATTGCAATGTGTAAGATGATGTTGCTGCCCAAGTTCAACTTTTTATTCGAGATGCTACCACTAAATCTGACAGAGAAAGATATTGAAGGATATCAGAAAAAACTGGATAAATTTTGCAATGGTGGCAAAAGACCCAGATTAGTGAAGAAAATGTGGTATCAAAAACTCAGTAACTGGTTTAAAAGATATAATTGGTCAGTATGGCAAAGTATCTGGATTTAAGGTGAATCAGCAAAAGACAAAGATGATAACTAAAAATATGAATATACAACAAAAAGAAGAGTTAGAAAGAACTACAGGTTTTGAAATTGTTAAAAAGGTTAAATATTTAGGAATATATATTACAGCTTCAAATGTTAAATTATACAAAAATAATTATGAGGTATTGTGGCAGAAGGTATGGAAAGAAATGGAGAGTTGGAAGAAGTTACAACTATCTTTGCTGGGAAGAATAGCGGCTATAAAAATGAATGTTTTGCCCAGGTTTTTATTTTTGTTTCAAATGATACCGGTGCTTAAGAATGATATTAAATTACAGGAATGGCAAAAGGGGATTAGTAAATTTGTATGGATGGGCAAAAAACCAAGAATAAAATTAAAAATAATGCAGGATACAAGGGAAAGGGGGGTCTTAAAATGCCTAATTTAAAATTGTATTATGAAGCAGTTGTCTTATCATTAATTACTGATTGGATTAATTTAACTGAGGAAAGAGTTTTGAATATAGAAGGTTATGGTTTGTTATATGGGTGGCATGCCTACTTATTATATGATAAGAAAGTAGATAAAATATTTAAAAATAATATAATTAGAAATGCATTATTGAGGGTCTGGAGGAAATATCAATATAAATTAGATGGAAAGATTCCAATATGGGCAATCCCGAGACACATGATGGAAAATATAAATATATATCAAAAGATGGAGGTAGTTACCTATAAAGAACTTCTTTGTATGGAAAAGGGGGAATTACAATTAAAATCTAGAGAAAAGATGGGGGAAGAAGGGAAAAATTATACATGGTTCCAATATAAACAATTACAAGCTAGATGGAAATTAGATCAAAAAATAGGTGTTAAGCAAATTGAGGATAATTTGTTAAAACAAATGAGAGATCAAGGCCAACAGCATATTAAGAGGTTGTATAATGTATTAGTAGAAATAGACTCAGAGACTGAATTGGTTAAGGATTGTATGATTAAGTGAGCACAAAATTTTCAGCAACCAATAATGTTGGAAACTTGGGAAAGAATTTGGGTGAGGAATGTTAAATTTACACAAGCGCAAAATATGAGAGAAAATTTTTATAAGATGTTTTATAGATGGCATTTAGACCCAAAAAAATTGTCATGTATGTATCCTAATGTACAGGCTAAATGTTGGAGATGCGATTGTGAAGATGCCACTTATTACCATATATGGTGGACTTGTAAAAAAGTTAAAGCATTTTGGATTAAAGTATGGTGGATCATGCAGAATATTTTGAAAAAGAAGATTAAGTTTATCCGCAGTTCTTTTTACTAGGAATAATTATGGATTGTACAGTTATAGAAACTAAATTGATTTTGAACTTAATAACAGCCGCAAGACTTTTGATTGCTCAATATTGGAAGAAAGAAGAATTACCTACAATTGAAGAATGGACACTTAAAGTATCAAATCTGGCAGAAATGGCAAAAATCTCTCTTACTTGAAAGACTATACACAAGAAAAATATATTTTAGAATGGAAAATGTGGATTGATTATATTCAAAATAAGTATCAGATAAAAAAATATCGAATAGCATATGAGTAAATTTAGGAAATATTTTGTATTAGATATATTTCTGAAGGAGAGGGGAATTGAGAGTGTGATTAAGTGTGGAGAGACTAGAGATTATAATTTAGGAATTATTTTAGATTATGATTGTTAGTTTTGATACCCTGCATTTTGTTCTGGGAAGTCGGGGTGGGGTGTGGCGGGTAAGGGGGAGGGGAATTGGGGGGTTGAGGCTAGAGATGGAGTGATGGTTAATGTACAGGGATTATTGAAGATGTATAAATATAATTAATGTAGGGTCGGGTCTGCCCAGTTACCATTTTAGAACGGTGGGGAGGTAGAAAAGAGAGAGTAGAAGGTAGGAAAGAGGAGAAGAGGAAGGAAGAGGGGTAGAAGAGGGAGAAGGAAGGTGTAGGGTGGAGGGAGGAGAGGATGTAGATAAGAGAAGGAGAGGAAGGTCTGGAAAGTAAAAGAAGGTAGAAGAGGGAAGAGTGTTAAAAAGTGGGGTGGTGACTGGGCAGGCCCGACTAACTGTATATAACTGTACATTGAATGAATTGTTCGACATGATTGTAAAAATAAAACTTTTTTATGAAAAAAAAAAAAAGTAAGTCCCACAATCCATGTCCCAACATCCAACCCCCCATCATCCAAAACTCAGCATGCACAGCCCTAACTTCCTCAATACCAACCACTACTGCTGTTAAATGCAAGCTACTTAACACAAGAAATCTCGTAAACAAAATGCCTGAATTCCTCCTCTTACTAAATATGGCTATATTTGACATTATATTTGTCTGTGAAACGTGGCTGAATGCATCCCTCCCTCCCTCCATTAAGTAAGAGACAGTAAGAGACTATCATGTTTACTGGTCCGATCATGAAATCCATAGAGGAGGGGTGTTGCTATCTTCTATAAAAAGTCCCTAAATCTAAAAAATATTCAAGTTACACAGGAGGTTGCTCTTCCTGAGACCATCATCTGCGAGCTGTCCTTAAATACCACATTTCACTTCTTACTATGTTACAGAGCCCCTGAATATGACCTCGTGCATGCAAACAAGTTAACTTTACTACTAATGTGGGCAGCCTCCTGCCCACACCCTCTTATCTTTCTTGGTGACTTCAATCTACCTCTTATTAATCGGACCCTAAATGAATGTACAACTGAACCATACATGCAACCATGTACAATGCTGTTACTAATCTGGGACTGGATCAACTAATAACTAACAACACTAGACTCAACAACAGCCTTGATCTCCTCTTCTGCAGCAGTTTAAACTCAATTTATGGACTACAAATAAAAGAATCCTTTTCCAACAGTGACCACACTATATTGACTTTTGTCTCAATATACGTCCTTACAAAAATCATCATAATCATGGGATCCCCAATTATAACTTTAAAAAAGCCAACTATGAGTTTGCTTTTTCGGTGGATGAATTTAGAAATCGTCAGATGCGGTTTAAATGGGATGTTCCAGCTGGACTAACAGTAAATTATGCAGGAGAGAAATATCGACTTAATACGGTGTTTAAAGCAAGAGATTTTTATACTAACATATTGAAAGCTGGCACTCCACCACTGCTAGAAGTTAAAATGGGGAGAGAAGTGGATGTGGTTAAAAAGTGTGAGAAGGTAGCAAAGCAAATACAATCTAAAGCAGAGGCTGTGACTAAAGAAGAAAGGTTGAAAGCAGTAGGGGAAGAGCAAAGAATGATTGTAATTACTAAATGTAAAGAACAAGGAGTAAAGAAGCAACAATTACAAATGAAAAGAGTTTCTTTTTATGGGAAAGGGTAAATCACAAGCAAAATTTTTGGATATAAAAGTAAAAAGGATAATTTATAATTGGCTTTAGTAAGTAGTTAATTAGATAAGTATAAAATTCAGGAAAAAAATTTTTTCTTATATAAAATAGATGGTATTTGGAAATTAAATTGGGGTGTATATGTCTTAATCTGTAATTTAAATGTGGGAGATATATTATATTGATGTTATTTTATTATATATGGTGGATTTAGTTACGTTGGACAAAAACTGATGTTGGGTCATATAAAGTGTTGGGAAAATTTTTTTAAAAAAGAAATGGAATTGGTTAAGACTTGTATGACAAAATGGTTATAAAATATTTGGTAACTCATTGATATGGAAATATGGGGGAGGAAAAAAATTGGGTTAAATGTTAATTGTATATAAGTTAAAAAGTTAAGAAAGAAAATTTTATAAAATGTTAAAGTTTGGTTGATTATATATAAAAAAACCTAGAAGAAGATAATGTTTATTTAGTAATTGATGTTATTGGATATGGATGCTAAAAGTACTGAACTGTTGGAAGCGGTGGAAATTTCAGTGTACCTGTATGAATACCCACAAGAAAATATACTGGAATGAATAAGATGGACTGACCAGAATTAGAACAATTATTGGATGAAGAAATATCAAATATCTTATGAATGAACATTTCCTTTCCCCCCCCCCTTTATTATGGAGAAGGAGAGTTGAGGTTATAGGGGAGGGATGGAAATTTATGGATAATTAGTTTATTTTAGCTTATGATTGTTAGATCTTATACCCTGTATTTTGCTCTGGGAAGTTTGGTTTCAGAAAAAAATTGTCCTGTAATCTGCAACTCCTACACTGCAAAAACATATGGACTACACAACTCGACCAGGGCAAAGCAATAGACGCAATTTACATAGGCTTCTGTAAAGCCTTTGATTCAGTGGTACATGGCAAACTACTTCTAAAACTAAAATCTTATGGCATTTCCAGACCCCTGCATAATTGGATAGCTGCATTCTTGTCAAACAGGCAACAAGCGGTCAAAATAGGGAGAGCCCTATCAAATCCTGCACCTGTTAACAGCAGTGTCCCCCAAGACAGCATTTTAGGACTAACACTCTTTATACTTTACATAAATGACCTTTGCGATCATATAAGCAACTGCGTTTTCTTTGCTGATGATGTAAAACTAATCAACACCACCGGCAATGCGTCATGTGTCAGAATGGTCAAACAATTGGAAACTCCAAATCTCAACCAACAAATGCTCTCTCTTACACATTGGCAAAAAAAACCAGAACACAAAATACAAGCTGTGTGGATACAATGTCATAGACAACCCACTTTCTGTCAAGGACCTTGGAGTACTCATCTCTAATGATCTAAGTGCCAGAGCCCACAGTAACAACATTGCCAAAAAGGCATTAAGAGTTGTTAAGCTAATCTTGCATAGTTTTTTTCTCTGGTAAAATTGTACTGCTAACTAGAGCATACAAAACATTTGCTAGACCAATTCTCGAATACAGCTCATCTGTCTGGAACCCACACTGTGTATAAGACATTAATACAATTGAGTGAGTCCAGAGATATTTCACGAGAAGAGTCCTCCACTCCTCTGCTTGCAACAAAATGCCGTATGCCACCAGGTTTGAAATTTTGGGCTTAGATGATTTAGAACTACACTGCCTTCGGTCTGACTTAAGAACATACAATTATCTACTACAATGTCCTACCTTTCAGTGACTACTTCAGCTTCAACCACAACAATACACGAGCACAAAAAAAATACAAACTTAAGGTAAACCACTCCAAACTCAATTGCAAAAAATACGACTTCAGCAACAGAGTGGTCAATGCCTGGAATGCACTACCTGACTCTGTGGCTACTTCCCCAAATCCCCAAAACTTTAACCTTAGACTGTCTACTGTTGACCTCACCCCATTCCTAAGAGGTCTGTAAGGGGTGGTGCCTACCATCACTGATGTAATATCCCCATTTATTCATATCCACTTCATGAATTCATAATTGTGTTTATACATGCTTGACAAAATTAATTAATTAATTAATTAATTAATTAATTAATTAATTAATTAATTAATTTCAAAGCTAAAGACAAAAATCTGTGACCGAGATGGCAGAGTTGGCAAAATCAACAACCTTAATTAAAGGGACCAATTTCCACCTGGACACCACTTCTGAATTTACACATAAAATAGGAAAAAATGACACTGATTTTAGATTTTGATGATTTCATCAACTTTGTTGTTATAGAAATGGTTTGAATGAACTGGAAATGTAAAGAAAAGGTTGAGGTTGTAGCTTTTTCGTATACTGCGATTAAAAAAACCAGAAACCACTGGTTTTTATTTTCCTTTCTATACCTTTGGTTCTTTTCTTTTTCTTTTTCTTTATTGATTTTTCGTGACTTTATCTTTCTTTTTCTTTATCTTTCTTGATATCAAAAATATCTATTATTTTTCTCACCATGTTTTAATAATGATATTAAGTATTGCTTGTATCCTTATGAATGATATTGATACTGATTGTTTCCTGATTGCTTACTTTTACCGTATGACTATCATTAAGTGTTGTACCTTATGATTCTTGATGAACGTATCTCTTCTTTTATGTACACTAAGAGTATATGCAACAAGACAAATTCTTTGTGTGTACAATCACACTTGGCCAATAAAAAAAATTCTATTCTATTCTATTCTATTCCATTCCATTCCATTCTATCTCTCAAAGTAGTTGGGAACATTTTTCTTAAACTTTATATTACAGAATGACCCTTTCTTCCTGCCTGCTTTCCTTCCTTCCTTCCTTCCTTCCTTCCTTCCTTCCTCCCTCCCTCCCTCCCTCCCTCCCTCCCTTCCTTCCTTCCTTCCTTCCTTCCTTCCTTCCTTCCTTCCTTCCTTCCTGGAGTCAATTCTGAGATGCTTTCTCAAATTGATTTGGGCTCAGATTTTTTTTACCAGATCATTATCTAGGCTACAGTTTTTCCTCCTATCTCTCAAAGCTATTGTCACAGCCCATGATGTGTATTTCAAGAGCAAATCTTACCTGTGGCATCTTGTAGACATTCAAAATGTTTGCCATGAAGGGACAGATGTGAGAGTTAGGTCCTGCAATAACAGATACTGCACAGTCCTTAGTATCACACTTATAATTGGGGATGAATCTGCCCCGTGTTGAGAGGAGCTCCATTGAAGCCAAGTAGGTCCATCTCGCCATGAAATAACTGTTAGAGAGGTGCATTCCCAGAGTCATGTTGAATAAAATGTGATTGTTTTCATTGATCTCCTTTACTGCAAAAACCAAGGCCAGGATATGTTGGTAGTTCTGTAGAAAAAATCTACACAGATACATTAGAAATCATATTTCTTCTCTTAAAGAATGTGGCATTACATATACTTTATTTACAATTCTGCTAAATGCTAAACAGAAAAAAAACAGATGGTGTAAGTACCATGCCAGGAATCATGTAAATGCATTAGCACCCCAAAGTTTTTCCCATTGCCACAGATACATTGAATGATAGCAATAATTATTTTTTTAAGCCAGGTGTTACGATTTCCTAAAAATTATTCACTAAGAAATTGATGGATTGCTTGAAGGAACATTAATAATAACATTATGATCTCCCTGTAATTCTCAGACCTACTTCTAAATGTTGAATCTTTGGCTCTTCAATCTTCGCCTTGGGTATTTTTATGGGTAGAGGAAGAAAATGTGCTTTGAACCTTTCTCGAGAGCAAACAGAATAACAGAGTTGAAAGGGACTTTGGAGGTCTTCTAGTCCAACCCTCTGCTCAAGCAGGAAACCCTATGCCATTTCAGACAAATGGTTGTCAAACCTCTTCTTAAAAAACCCCAGTGTTGAAGCACCCACAACTTCTGGTGGCTAATTGTTCCATTGGTTAATTGTTCTCATTGTCAGAACATTTCTCTTTAGTTCTAGGTTGCTTCTCTCCTTGATTAATTTCCATCCAATGCTGCTTCTCCTCCCTCACATACAAGCAGGCCGGAGCAACAAAGTTGGGGGCTATTAATAGAGGGCGTTTTTTTTCCTCCAACATTACAGATTTAAGCTCCTCAACTCCTGTGCCTAAAGTGGGCTAGAGAAATTTCTCTTTATTCTAGATTGCTTCTCTCCTTGATTAATTTCCATTCATTGCTTCTTGTCCTACATTCAGGTGCTTTGGGCAATAGGTTGACCCTTCTTCTTTCTGGCAGCCCCTTTGATATTGGAACACTGCTAACGTCCTTCTTTTCATTGAACTAGATATAGCCAATTCTTGCAACCGTACTTCATATGTTCCATACAAATGATGTATGGAACTGTTTATCTAGAATCCCTTATCCTAGGAAAAAAAATGTGAATGTTTCAGTGGGGCAGCCCTACATTTGTATTTCATACATGCCGAACAAATAAATTAAAAGTCCCACATAGTGCCATTGTTCCCTAATATTCAGAAGAAAAATTAAACTGTTAAAGGTTGACATTCAATTAGCTGTAAACTGTGTTTCAATAGTAGAATGCTGAAGATTCATTCCACAAAAAGAAAATGAGAAAAGCCCTATATAGAATTTGAACAAAAGCACTGGGGTGAGATCTGCCTTAAACATGTGCATATTGATGTGCATTTGTTATTTATTTGCCATTTCTATTAGCTTAAGAATGAAGGAACTAACCAGCAGAAACCAGGAGAAATAATTTCTGCTGCAAGCAATGCCACTAATTAACTCAGGCATCTTCTTAAAGAAAGATATCTGATTTAAGACATGCTACAGCTAAAAAGAGAAAGTCTTTACAATATCTGATCAACCAGGTCTTCCGATGGATGTCTTTTGAAATCCACTGGATCAAATATCATGTAGAACTGAGAGATTATTCCAGCTATCGTGAAATCTCCTGGCAGAAAATACTTGTGCTTAATAAATGGAGTTTCCCCCACAGCACATTCTTTGTGGGAAGTCCGAGAAATAAGGCATGTAACCCCTGGCAATAGGACTGCTATGACTGCCATGAAAAATATCAACTTTTTCAAGAAGATTTTCATCACCAGATATGAACCAATTCCATCTGCAACAATGAAACATTAAAAACGGAAGGACTCATTATTCAGAATAGACTGCATATATATTCTTTCATCAGATTGTGGCATTTCTAGCCCTCTGATTCCACAAATAATAGCACCTTTCAGTCTTCACCTGTTTTTGGGGGGTTGTCCCTTGGACATCCCTAAGGATTTGAGAAGAAGTTGCATTACCAAGACTCTGCTGGTAATTATAAGAGAAATCGATGGATGCTCAGTGAAGCTCCTTAGAGATTTTGAGTAAGAAATAGAATGATGACATCCATGGGCTCAAGAACTAAAGGGCCTTTAACTGACAATTATACAGGAGCTAGAAGGAAAAAAACAATTCCAATGAAAAAACATCATTAAAAAAACATTTTGCTAATTCTGTGCCTTTAAAGATGGAATTCTCTGGGACAATAGAATATTGCTTCCCACCCTGATGAACTATTGGAACACATTAAAAAATGACTGATCCAAAAAGCCAAAGATAGGTGGACCCAACCTGTAGTAGACTTCCCCAAACACCCCTTTATTCTATTGAGGAGGTCTTTAACTACTTCAGTTATTGTATTTGTAGTTCAATTTTATCATGACGTTTGGTTTAGATGTACTAATAGGAGCAGGTCTGTAAATTTCTGAAAATCCTTTCGGATTGAAGCAGGATAATGCCTTATAACTAAGCAAATAAAGAAATATCATTGGAGATAAAATTTTGATTGGGCTACATCTGAATAAATTTCAGAACAGAAAGATGTAAAATCTTGGAGAGGCAGATTTTTAACACGGTTGCAAATTAAAATACTGCTTGGATCTTTTAACTCATTTCAATGAGTCAATGAGTTCACTGTTAATCCATATTCTCAAAGTAACAGAAAGTGGGTCATATTTTTTCCCCAGGTAGATGAATGACATGAGCCTCCATCTGATCAAACCATGTGATTGAAAATGTCCTTTAATATTCTACTGGTTGTTGTCAGATTCCTATGGGGTTATATAGGGGTTTGGAACTTTAGTGGTACAGTGGTTAGAGTGCAGTACTGCAGGTTACTTCTGCTGAGTGCTGGATGCCTCCAATTTGGCAGTTCAAATCTCACCAGGCTCAGGGTGGACTCAACCTCCCATCCTTCTAAGGTAGATAAAATGAGGACCCAAATTGTTGGTGGCAATCTGCTGCTTAGTAGTAAACTGCTTAGATAGGACTGTAAAGCACTGTAAAGTGGTATATAAATCTAAGTGCTATTGCTATTATGTGGCGAAAAAGAGACTTAGGAATTTTTTAATATCTGCTTTTAAGGGGTTTTTAAGGGGAGGGAGGGCTGAGATGGGTTGTGGGGAAATCCATCGGGGATAGGCTGGGCCCTGTGAGAGCTCGCGGTACGGAGGTTATAGGTTCGGGGGTTAGGGAGGAAGCTGGGCTTCGTCCCCATGAGGGTTATTCCATCGGCACAGTAATTGGGAGGGGCAGGTATGGCTGAAGTGGGGGCCCATATCATGTTAGGGGAGTGCGTACCCACTGTTTGTGAGCGGTCGCACACTCCGGGTCCTCGGACTTTACCCGTACCCCATGTAGCAAGAATCCTTAGAGCCTGGACCTCTGGCTGATGTTGTGCAATGCCAGGTCCCTGTTGAATAAAGCCCCTCTTATTTGTGACCTTATAAAGGAGGGGGGTGCGGACCTAATGGGCATTTCGGAGACCTGGCTGGGCACAGAGGGGGGTCCCCTTGTTGAAATGTGCCCACCGGGCTTCCATGCATTTCATCAGCCAAGGGCCCAAGGCAGGGGTGGGGGGTGGCGGTTATTATCAAAGAAGATCTGGAACCGAGGGAGGTCCCTGTGCCGCAGATAGTCGGATGTGAGTCTCTCCTTGTGAAGTGGGGTCAGGAGATGCAGGTGGGCTTGCTGGTCATGTACCTGGCTCCCTGCTGCATGGCAGCAGCCCTGCCCGAGCTGCTAGAGGTGATAGCCGGGACTGCAGTTGATACCCCCAGACTTATGGTCATGGGGGATTTCAATCTGCCGTTGGTTGGTGAGTCATCGGCGGTGGCTCAGGAGTTCATGGCTTCCATGACGGCCTTGGACCTGACCCAGTTAGTTAATGGTCCCACTCATAATGGGGGAAACACTCTGGATCTGATTTTTGTCTCAGGACAGTGGCAGAATGATCTAGAATTAGGGGACTTAGTTATCAACCCCCTGTCATGGTCAGATCATTCTCTCCTTCGACTCGACTTCAGAACTGCCAACCCACACCGCAGGGAGACGGAACTGACTCATTGGCTCCGTCCCAGGCGCCTGATGGACCCGGAGAGGTTTCTGACGGAGCTTGGGCCACTTCCTGAGGATCTAGCTCATGGCTCGGTGGAAGAACTAGTCGCCGCCTGGGAAAGGTCGGCAACGGGGGCTCTGGACCGAGTCGTGCCTTTGCGGCCTCTGACCCGGTGCCGATCTCGACCAGCGCCTTGGTACTCCGAGGAGCTGAGAGAGATGAAGTGCCAGAAAAGACGCCTTGAGAGTGATTGGAGGGCCAGCTGTTCTGAATCGGATCGAACACTAGTTAGGTCTCATATTCAGACCTATTTAGTGGCGATAAGAGTGGCAAAACATGAGTATTTTTCCACTCTTATTGCATCAGCAGATAATCGCCCAGCCGCTCTGTTTAGGGTGACCCGCTCCCTACTTCATCAGGGAGCATGGGAGGACACCTTTCAGGGACGTGCTGAGGACTTTGGTCAATATCTGCATGGTAAAATCGCTCAGATTTGGGATGGGCTGGACTCTGATGGGGTAGATGCAGGTGGGATGACGGAGGCTGTTCTTGATGATGTTATCTGGGATGAGTTTGATTCTGTGGCTCCCAAGGACATGGACAGGATACTAGGGAGGCTGAATCCGACCACATGTTTATTGGACCCGTGTCCCTCCTGGTTGGTACTGGCCACCAGGAGGTTACACAAGGCTGGCTACAGGGAATTGTTAACACTTCTTTGAGGGAGGGTGATGAGGCCCCTTCTCAAGAAGCCTTCCCTGGATCCAGCTATTTTATCGAATTACCGACCTGTCTCCAACCTTCGCTTTGTGGCGAAGGTTGTTGAGAGTGTGGTGGCGCAACAGCTTCCCCGGTACCTGGATGAAACTATCTATCTAAACCCATTCCAGTCTGGCTTCCGACCTGGGTACAGCACGGAGACGGCTTTGGTCGCTTTGGTAGATGATCTCTGGAGGGCTCGGGATAGGGGTTGTTCCTCTGTCCTGGTCCTGTTAGACCTCTCAGTGGCTTTTGATACCATTGACCATGGTATCCTGCTGCGACAGCTGGAGGGATTGGGAGTGGGGGGCACCATTTTTTAGTGGTTCTCCTCTTATCTCTCTGACCGGTCGCAGACAGTGTTGGCAGGGGGGCAGAGGTCAGCCATGAGGCACCTCACGTGTGGGGTGCCACAGAGGTTGGTTCTCTTGCCTCTCCTGTTCAACATCTATATGAAGCCGCTGGGTGAGATCATCCGTGGTTTTGGGGTGCAATATCATCAATACGCTGATGATACTCAGCTGTACATTTCCACCCCTGACCACCCCAATGAGGCTGTTGACGTGATGTCCTGGTGTTTGGAGGCCGTGCGGGTTTGGATGGGGAGAAATAGGCTCCGACTCAATCCCTCCAAGACTGAGTGGCTGTGGATGCCAGTGTCCCGGTACAGTCAGCTGGTTCCATCGCTGACTGTTGGAGCCGAGTCATTGGCCCCTATGGAGAGGGTCCGCAACTTGGGCGTTCTCCTGGATGCTCAGCTGTCGTTAGAAAAACATATGACAGCCGTCGCCAGAGGAGCTTTTTATCAGGTGCACCTGATACGCCAGTTGCGCCCCTTCATAGACCGGGATGCCTTGTGCTCAGTCACTCATGCCCTCGTAACTTCCCGCCTGGACTACTGTAATGCTCTCTACATGGGGCTCCACTTGAAGGGCACCCGGAGGCTCCAACTGGTCCAGAATGTAGCTGCGCAGGTGATAGAGGGAGCTACTCGTGGCTCCCATATAATACCCCTGCTACGCAGGCTGCACTGGTTGCCGGTGGTCTTCCGCGTGCAATTCAAGGTGTTGGTAACCACCTTTAAAGCGCTCCATGGCACAGGACTGGGCTATTTACAGGACCGCCTGCTGCCACCGATAGCCTCCCATTGACCTGTGCGCTCCCACAGAGAGGGTCTCCTCAGAGTGCCGTCAGACAAACAATGTTGGCTGGTGACCCCCAGGGGGAGAGCCTTCTCTGTGGGGGCACCCACCCTCTGGAATGAGCTTCCTCTGGGGTTACGATTACTCCCCGACCTCCGGACCTTCCGACGAGAGCTCAAGACTTTTTTATTCCACCGAGCAGGGTTGGCCTAAGATACTATTGTTTTAAGTGGGGCTCTATCATGGTTTTTTGAATAATTTTTAATAGGTATTAGCCAAATTGAATTAGATTTTTATATGGCCTTTTAATTCTGTTTATAATTATTGTTTTTATGTTGGCTGTAAACCGCCCTGAGTCCTTCGGGAGAAGGGCGGTATAGAAATTTAATAAATACTAAATAGTAGGGGTCATAGTGTCAGGCCTGGAAACCATATTAGACTTTAGGGTTCCAGACGCTGCCACATTTTTCCCCTGAGGGGAAGAAGGGGGGTTGAGGCGTATGGTAACATTCTTCAAGCGGTCAAGGTTGGATGGTGTTCACATCTGCAGGAAGAGTGGCAAGAAGATATTCGAATGAACTGGGAGAATGTGGGACCATGTGACCATCAAAGGGGTCAGGGGGGTGGGACTCTTGGGGTTTGTATAACTGGGAAAAGAATCCGGAAATTCAGTTTTGGAATTTCACTCATCGTGTGCCAGTTTCCTCATGCTAGTAAAGATCTCTTAAAGACAATGGCTTCTGAGTTTTTTTTATGCAGAAGAGGTTTTTCTGGAACCTTGACATTATTCCAAAACTCCTAACTTTCTTTTGCTAACGGTACCCTCTCCTCCACTCAGAGGGGGCCCGTTAGGGGGGTGCTGGGCCCCAGCCTCCGCAACCTCCACAGCGGTGCAAAGACCCAGTGAAGATGGAAGAGCAGCTATCTGAAAGCATGGATGCAGCACAGAAACTTGAATCTAACAATTTAGTTGAAATCACCGACTTCCCATCGGAAGATATGACTCAAAAGCCCGAAGTGGTAGAGCCTGCTTGTCAGCTTGGAGCACGGCCCAAAGACTCCGATTCATGGGTAAGCTGTCGTTCAAACATTTCCCCGGGGCGGAATGGAGAGCCCCCTCCCTCTTCTCAACCTCACTGGAGGACAGTAAAACCCAAAGAATCGGGAGAGTCACTGGATTGGGACCTGAGAAACCCCCTGAAATCCCAGTCCCTATTAGACCTCCCTGAAACTTTTGAGCGTTTGGAAGTGAGGCCTCGTATAAGCTCAGCTCACCCAACTCGAGAGCCTTTAGCTCAGCCTAAATTCACCTTCCCTCCCACCAGAGAGGGAGAAATTACTGAAGCTCAAAGCCGTTCCGATGAACGCAGGAGGACCTCCCTTCCCTCCTTCAGACGGCAGGGAGTTCTGGCAGCACCAGGGACTTGGGGGGAATCGCAACTCCCCCCTCCAATTGACTTTTCCCGCCAACAGAGGCCTACGCTGCCTCCAGCTGCTTCTATTCCTCCTGGCTGGGCATTTTATCCTGGACAAGGGTGGATCCAGAACCAATGGCAACCAGCCTGTTCAGCACCTTTCTTTCCTGGGGGCCCCAGGCCAAGCTTTGCCTCGCAAGCTGAAGCATTTCAAGGACTTCCTTCTCAGCAGCCGGGGGAATTCCACCCCCCTTCACAACTCAGCAACCAGCCACAACAGCAACGGCCGTCCCCCAAATCCTTCTTCAACCGCAAGCAGGCCAGCTAAACCCACCTGCATCCCCTCACCCAACCCCTCCCCCTTTCAAACTAACCTTTGATGGGAATCCACACCACCTGGCTTACTTTCTCAGCAGAATTGAGGCTTACGTTGAACAATATAGACATCAATACCCATCAGAAAGAAGCCTAATCAACACCATCTCAGATGGTATGAACGTGGGGCTAGCCTCAGAATGGATAGCTCAACTACACAATGAACGTGCACCAGAACTAAACGATGTTCACACATTCATGGCACTGCTTCCAACCGGTTTCAAGATGATGACCTAATTGCAGAATGTGAAACCACCTTAAAAACAATGAAGCAAGGTAACAAGCCCCTAAAATAATTTGTATGGGATTTCAGAAGGGTTGCTGGCAATCTTAGACATTGGCCAGAACGCATTGTCCTCCACTACTTCAAAGACGCGATTGATCAAAACATCAGAAAAGCCTGCTCCACCAGAGGAATCCCAGAACAACTAAATGACTGGTACAACGTGTCCATCGCTCTGGACAGAGAATTCAACCCCCTCCAAAGCCAATCACCAACTACAACTCCACAACGACCACCTACAAGACCCTCCCTCTTAAGACCAACCACACCCTCCACCTTTCAGCCTTCAACAATAATCAAATGCTACCGTTGTGGAAAACTAGGACATTGGGTGTCAGTTTGCCTAGCCCCAACACCCCTCCCACAGTATCGCCCACCAACTGCTACCCAACCATGCAGACCCCCTCGAAGAAATCCGAATACCAGTCGCTTTGCGAGACAAGCCATAAACC
Organism: Ahaetulla prasina; assembly: GCF_028640845.1. NCBI lineage: Eukaryota > Metazoa > Chordata > Lepidosauria > Squamata > Colubridae > Ahaetulla > Ahaetulla prasina. The sequence continues at coordinate 12,924,668 of NC_080542.1, read as the reverse complement.
TCCCTACTGACCTTCTGTCATCTAATTCACCTCCTGACGACTCAAACCAAGCAGAAAACGACCCAATGGTGAGTGCACCCATTCCTCCATTTGCTATCAAAGTAAACTTAGTAATTCCAGGGGGAGGGGCCAAAAAAGATTTAGAGGCTATTGTGGACACAGGATGCACCAGATGCCTAATTTCAACCTCTACGGTTGCCCAACTCTGTATAAAAACATTTCCCTTAAAACACCCAATTAAATTCCACCAAGTAGATGGAACCTTGATTGGTGGCGTTCCAGCGACCCAAGTCACACAACTGGTTCGCTTAGAAATTGGAGCCCATCATGAACTTATAAGATTCATAGTAATTCCAAAGATGTCAGAATCCATCATCCTGGGTTTAGCTTGGCTGGACAAATGGGAACCCACAATCAAATGGGAGGATGGATTCAGGAAAATTATATGGACTTTCAGACCCTTAGACCCAATTCCCCCTATCGAAAAAAAAACCCTTATCCAAAATGACCACCAGAGGGAACCAACAACCACCATATCCAATCCATCTCCTAATGAACCACGCATCCCTAAACCATACATGGATTTATCAGAAGTTTTTAGCGAGGATGAATGTAACCTCTTACCCCTCCACCGACAAGCTGATTGCGCAATTGAATTGCACCCGGGGGCAAAATTACCAAAACCCAAAATGTATTCAATGACACCAGCCGAAATGTCTGAACTAAGAAAATACATTGACACTAACCTAGCCAGAGGGTTCATTGAACCAGCAAAATCACCTGTAGCTGCGCCTGTGCTATTTAAACAAAAGAAAGATGGTTCGCTTAGATTGTGTATTGACTTCAAAAATATCAATGCAATTTGCATACAAAACACATACCCTTTACCACTTATGCACGATTTGTTGAACCACTTATCAAAAGGCAAAATTTTCACCAGATTGGATTTAAGGGAAGCCTATTACCGGGTCCGCATCAAAGAAGGTGACGAATGGAAAACGGCTTTCAACTGCCCCTTGGGCAGTTTCCAATACCGGGTCATGCCTTTTGGCCTCCAAGGAGCTCCAGCTGTTTTTATGCAACTAATTAATGAAACCCTGCACCCCCACCTCTACAATGGAGTTCTTGTCTACATAGATGATATTCTTATCTACACAAACAATATCGAAGAACACATCAAATTGGTCAGACAAGTCCTTAAAAAGCTCCTAGCGGCCAAACTATATGTCAAACTTTCCAAATGCGAATTCCATAAGGAATCCCTAGACTACCTAGGTTACCGGATATCAAACAAAGGTATCGAAATGGACCCAGGAAAAGTAAAAGCAATGTTGGATTGGCAACCAGCACGTACACGTAAGCAACTTCAAAGTTTCTTGGGATTCGTGAATTTTTACCGCAAATTCATTCCTTCTTTCGCAGAAGTAGCTCTATCATTAACAGAATTGCTAGAAACTGGGCCATTACCCGCCAAACCCAAACCTACCCAACCCCTACCTTGGACAATGGACTGCCAATGTTCCTTTGAACACCTGAAATGCCTATTCTCCATGGAACCAATTCTTCAACACCCGGATCCAAATAAACCTTTTGTGGTCCAAGCTGATGCAAGTGATGTAGCAATAGCCGCTGTCTTATTACAACGGAATACCGACAACAATCTAATGCCCTGCGCGTACATGTCTAAAAAACTGACGGACACTGAACGCAGATGGGCAGTTTGGGAAAAGGAAGCCTTTGCAGTACGCTGGGCACTCCTCTCCTGGAGACACTTCCTTGAAGGGGGAAAAGAACCATTTGAGGTGTGGACCGACCACAAAAACCTCGAATACTTAAAAACCCCTCGAAAGCTTTCTCCCAAACAAGTTCGATGGGCTCAGTTTTTCAAACGGTTCCATTTCACCCTCAAATACATCCCCGGCGACCAAAATCTACTCGCTGACGCCCTATCTAGGAAACCACAATTTGACAGCCAACACGAAGAAATAATACATGTGATGATTCCCGATAGCGAACCGGCCAGCCAAGCAATTACTCGACCGTGATCACACCATAGTACTAACATCCCACCAAATAAACTACTAGCGGAATTAAAATCAGCACTCACTGACGATGCTTGGTTTAAAGAAAACTTGCCACACCTCACCTTAAGGGATGGGATACCCTGGAAAGGAACCAAGATTTATGTACCCGTCGTTATGCGGCTGCCTATACTACAGAGAAGCCACGACTCTCGCCTAGGAGGTCACTTTGGATTTTTAAAGACTCTCCACTTGGCTAGAAGACAATTCTGGTGGCCAAAAATGATATCAGATGTCGAAGACTATGTCCGGAGCTGTGCTACCTGCGCCACCATGAAGTCCAGATCAGGGAAACCCCCTGGACTCCTACAACCCGTAGCCGAACCCACCAGACCCTGGGAAGAGATTGCCATGGATTTTATTGTTGAACTTCCACCTAGTGGAGGAAATACAGTGATATGGACCGTAGTAGACTTGTTCTCTAAACAGGCCCACTTCACTGCGTGCAGTGGATTGCCATCGGCGAGAAAGTTAGCAAAGCTTTTCGTCAAACACATCTACAGACTGCATGGAGTTCCTAAAAGGATAATATCCGACAGGGGTGTTCAATTCACAGCCAAGTTCTGGAGGGAGTTCCTACGGTCCATTGGGTCGTCTCAAGGACTTAGTTCTGGGTTCCATCCGCAGACCAATGGAGTGGCTGAAAAATTAAACTCGATGGTAGAACAATACATACGGTGTTATGTAAATTACCAACAAGAAAACTGGTCAGATTTGTTACCATTTGCAGAAGTTGCATATAATAATGCTATACACAGCAGCACGGGGTTAACCCCTTTTCAAGTAACCTCCGGCATGGACTTCGTTCCAATGTCGGAACTCCCTGTGCAACCCCACACTTCCGTTTCCCTAACGGACTGGATGAATTCGTTGAAAAAAGGCTGGGAGAATACAAAAAAGGCCTTAGCTGTGACAGCTCGGAATTACAAAGCCCAAGCTGACAAACACCGTTCCCTTCAACCCCCTTTTCGCATTGGAGATAAAGTCTTTTTATCTACTAAGTGTCTGAGATTGAGAATACCCAGCAGAAAATTTGGTCCAAAATTTTTGGGTCCTTTCCCCATTGTAAAAATTATTAATCCCGTTACCGTCCAACTCAAGCTCCCTCGAATGTTGGGGAAAATACACCCGGTATTCCATACCAGCTTATTAAAACCTGCTAGACAGTCTGGTCTAAGACCTCAACCTGCCGCTCCCCCACCACCCTTGATAATCCAAGGTGAAACCCACTATGAAATCAAGAAAATCCTTGACTCTAGATTATATAGAGGTCAATTACAATATTTAGTCCACTGGAAGGGATATCCATTATCTGAATCTACTTGGGTCAAAAGTTGGAAAGTAAATGCGGACAATTTGATTAAACAATTTCACAACATTTTGTCAGGCCTGGAAACCATATTAAACTTTCGGTTTCCAGACGCACTTTCCCTGACAAACCTAAAAAACCTCTTGGAGAGGGGAGGGGGGGTAGAAGGGAAGTGTGGACCACTGACACTCTTCTTTATCGACTCTTTGTTTTCTTTCCTAGGATATAGCTTCTTTTCCAAGGGGGGACGCCTGTCAGGCCTGGAAACCATATTAGACTTTAGGGTTCCAGACGCTGCCACATTTTTCCCCTGAGGGGAAGAAGGGGGGTTGAGGGGTATGGTAACATTCTTCAAGCGGTCAAGGTCGGATGGTGTTCACATCTGCAGGAAGAGTGGCAAGAAGATATTCGAATGAACTGGGAGAACGTGGGACCATGTGACCATCAAAGGGGTCAGGGGGGTGGGACTCTTGGGGTTTGTATAACTGGGAAAAGAATCCGGAAATTCAGTTTTGGAATTTCACTCATCGTGTGCCAGTTTCCTCATGCTAGTAAAGATCTCTTAAAGACAATGGCTTCTGAGTTTTTTTTATGCAGAAGAGGTTTTTCTGGAACCTTGACACATAGCTGGCTCTTTAGGCAAAAGAGGAAATGCAAATCCTAGTTGCTTGTCTGAGCTAATTTGGTCAACCTCTGCCTCATTGTTAATCTGAGGTCCAAGGTGAAGGTTGGACTGCTCTGGGAGACGTGCAATGAAGGGGTTTGTGTTCTGAATGGGTGTTGGCCGATTCCTATTGTGGCTTAATGGCTTTGTCCTGTGTTGGATCTTGGGTGAGGGGCTAATCCTACCATTCTGCCTTTGTTCAGACTCTGTTGCAGGGAGTTTCAAGATATCCTGTCTTGAATGGATTTCTGCCTGGAGTGTGTTCTTTGATTATGAATAGAACTATCTAGATACTTGTCTTCCTCTTTCATGTTTCTCCATTTCTCCTTTGGGAAAATATAATATTCTGCCTTTTTTATTATTATTATTATTATTATTTATTAGATTTCTATACGGCCCTTCTCCCGAAGGGCTCAGGGCGGTGTACAGCCAAAGTAAAAGCAAACAATACAATATACAATTAAAACGAAATTTAAAAACTTATTACATAATTGGCCGAAAACTTTAAAACATTTAAAATTCTAAAAACCCATTTAAAATTCATATAAAATTTAGGAATATGGAATATAAATTTAAAAATACAGCAAAATTTAAGCCAGCCCCGCGCGAATGAATAGATACGTTTTCAATTCGTGGCGAAAGGTCTGAAGGTCAGGTTTTTGGCGTAAACCAGGGGGAAGTTCGTTCCAGAGGGTAGGGGCCCCCACAGAGAAGGATCTTCCCCTGGGGGCCGCCAGCTCTCTGGTCCCTTGGTTGGGAAACTCTGGGGCTGCACAGCCCACAAAGCACAGGTGAGTTGATCCCCTGTCCAAGGACCAGATGGAGGTAGAGGTGCAAGGGGAAGGTAGGCCATATGGACATTCCGTGAGGATTGCAGAAAAGCCGAGAGTTGGTAGGCTGGAATCAGCAGGCAGCCAAGGGAGCCCATGGTGGCACCAGCAGCCAATGGAAGCAGAGGCATGGGGCAGAAAACACATGATCTGAATGCTCCATGCAAGCAAGCTGAGAGATGTGAAGATGAGCCTCCTGTGGCTGTCCGCCACTCTGGTAGGCTTGACGTCTCTCAGCTTGCCTGTGGCTTACAATAGCATGTATGGACCACCTGCCTTCTGCACTGTGCTTCTGCCTCCATCTGCTGCTGGTGCCACCATGTGAAGACAAGCCTCTCTTGACTGGCTGATGCTCCAGCCCACCAACTCTTTTCTTTTCCACAGCTCTGCCTGCTTGTACAGGTAATCAGCACACCTGTGCTATGCTGTCTGCGACTATCGTCAGATAACATTGGCCCATGCATACTCACCGTCCCCTGTGTGGGCCACATAGTCTCTTTTTACTAGGGCTTATATTTGAGGTAGAGTTTATATAAGGCAGAGGTGTGAAAATAATGCTAGGGCTTATTTTCAGGGTAGGTCCTATTTTGGGGGAAACATGGTAATATCTAAGTGGCTATCACAAAGAAGAGTGGGTCAGCCTATTCTCCAAAGCAGGGGCACCAACCTTTCGGACCTCAAGGACCACTAAATTCATAATTTTAAATTTTGTTGACCTCTGCTCACCCATCCCCTCCCAGCCTCTCCTTGCCTGCCCGCCCAGGCTCCTTAGGGCCCCAACAGGAAGCAATTGTTGGAGCTAAGCAGCCACCATGAGAAAGAGTTGGCAAAAATAGGTGGCTCAGTTCAAATTGGATCTGACCTAGAAGGAGGCTCAGTGGAAGCACTTCACTGATGACTATGAGCATAGGCTTTCAAAGCAGAGGGAAGACCTGCAGGATTGCAAGGCCAGGTATCAGTGCCTGGAGATTGTCAGCCAGTTCCAGCCCATGATGCAGTCCCACTGGAACAAGGTCCTCCAGCTCTTTGCCACCAGCACCTCTTCCCTCCAGCCTTCGCCCAAAGCCCCTCACCAGGAGGCTGAAGCAGACCCCAAGAGAGAATTTCTCCCCCCTCGAACCCACACAAAAAGACCCTGAAGGGGGAAACTCTCTGCAGCAACACAAACATTCATTCCATGTATCTGTCCCAGTGGCTGTAGTTTGAGGACCCCTGATTTAATGCAATAGAAAAAATGCAAACAATTTTTCTGCGGACCACCAAAATTTTCTTGTGGACCACTGGACCACCAGTTGGTGACCGCTGCTCCAAAGGATCTGAAGGCATTACAAGAAGCAATAGATGGAAGTTATTAAGGGAAGAACCGACATAGAACTAAGGAGAAATTTCCTGACACAATTAATTTGAAATTGATTTTGAAATTTCCTAGAACAATTAATCATTGGAATAACTTGCCTCCAGAAGTTGTGGGTTCTCCACACAGGTTTTTAAGAAAAAATTACAGAACCATTTGTCTGAAATAATATGGGATTTCCTGCTTGAGTAGGGAGTAAGACCTCCAATGTCTCTTCCAGCTCTGTTATTCTGTTATTTCTAATCTAGTTATATCATTCTACTTGACTTATTCTTTGTACTGGAAGTTAAGTTCATAATTGTGCTAGAATTATAAAGACAGGCAAAGGTAAATCAGTCAGAATAATAATTTCAAAATATTTTAATGAAAAGTAAATGGATTACTTTTTTTTACATATATTCTTAATTACTGTAATTCCATATTCTGAGAACTAAATGATTAAGCTAAACATTTTTAACAGCATGGCCAAAATGAACAATTTGTCCATCAATTTATCCACTAAAATATCAAGCACTATGTAATTTCTTATTGCCATCACCATCTCCACATAAAAAGAGGTATGGAGCAAGTGAAAAGTAAACAATAAAATAAAAATCTATGATGTAAAAATAATAATTAAAAAATGCATTAAAAAGAAAAGAAAAAACAAATAAACTTAAAGGGCAGACTCTTTTTCTCCCATAGTTTTCTATGTTTCTATAAAAGTACATTTTCCCACAACCTATTCATAGTTCTGATTCATACTGGCATGTATTGGTGAAACCCAGTTAGACCTAAACTATGACCTGCTTTTGGATTTCATAATCTTCACTCCTCTTAATCTTTGAGGGGGTGGTGGTGGAGTGTCTGTCATTATTCATTTATTTACAGTGCCTAGCTGAAAAGTCATGAGTTTTTCCTGTGTCTTTGGTTTCCTAAACATTTTGTCTGACTATAAGTATCATTTTTCCTTAAGCAGCCTAGGAAACAATCAAAGCTTAATTGATCCAATCTCTATAAATTACGCAGATCTTTGAGAATAAGAAAGGATTTACTTTGAGTAATGTTAACTGGATACATTACTTAGATCCATTACTTGGGTCCAAGAATTGTATGTAGTTGGGAGAAGGAAACAAGGGTAATTGGGTATGCAGGAGAAGGTACATTCTGAAAATGTAAGAACATTGAATCCTGCTGTACTATAGATACTTTGAGAAGGCATGACTTAGTAGAAAATGGCTGTCATAAGAGATAGCAGCAGTCATGAAAGTAATCAGGGCAAGGCCACAGGCAGTGCTTCAATTTCTCGGTAGTATCTTAAAGACTAAATGCAGAGAAATCAGGCTGGAAAACATAAAGATCCTCATTAATGTCACTTTCTATTATTTTGTTATTATTTTGTTTATTATTATTATTATTTTGGAGGGAAGGCTGCATCGAATCACTAAGCAAATTGAACTCCATATTCAGGATTATTTTTTTATTAACTGTCCCTTTGTATTCAAATCAGGTCTCATAATAATGATGTAGCATTTGGGGGAAAAGATGCAGCCCAGTAATCCAGCTGCTGAAGCCAAAATGGAGAAGATCTCCACGGCCACCATGTATTTCCCCTTGGTACTCAGGTAGGTTGGAACAAATGATATCCAGACACTACAAAAGACCAACATGCTGAAGGTGATAAATTTGGCTTCATTAAAGCTATCTGGTAACTTCCTAGCTAGGAAGGCCACAGTGAAACTGACAGCAGTCAAGAACCCCAGAAAGCCTAGCACTGTATAAAACATTGTGGTTGAACCTTCATTACATTGTAGAACAATTTCTTCAGTCATGGAGTGCATGTCAGAATCTGGGAATGGGGGAGAAATTGTCAGCCATACAGTACAAATGGTAAATTGTGCCAGGGAGCAAAACAGGACAATAGAAAAAGCCAGTTTATTCCCCACCCATTTCCTCATTTTGGAACCTGGCCTGGTGGCCATGAAAGCAAGAACAACAAGGATCGTTTTCCCTAATATGCAAGAAAGGGCTACTGAGAATATGATGCCAAAAGCAGCTTGTCGCGTGAAACATTTTGCTTGGTCAGGTTTCCCAATGAAGAGCAAACTGCAAAGGAATGAGAGCAGGAGAACAATGAGAAGAATGTAAGTGAGGCTCCTGTTGTTGGCTTTGACAATGGGGGTGTCCCTCTGTTTAATGAAGATCCACAGCACCAAAGCTGTGATGAAAGAAAGGAAGAGACTAACACTGGCCAAGGTGATTCCCAGTGGCTCATTGTAAGACAGGAAGGTGGTTGTTTTTGGAATACAAAGATTTTGAGCCTGGTTTGGATATTGGTCTTCTGAACATTGAAAGCAGTCAACTGCATCTGCAAAAAAAACAAACATCATAGTCAATTTCTAGAAATACTCAGGTAACAGGACTGAAAGTTAATTATTAACTAAGCTCCATGTGGCAAGCTGTGGCCATCTTATCGAGTGAAACAACCATCCATCAGCTGAGCAGAATGGCAAACCAGCCCACCCTGGCAACCTACAATCCAAGATCAGAAGAATGGCATACCTACATGAACCGCTTCAGGACCTTCCTGCAAGCAAATAACTATCAAGACTTGGCGGATGACAGAAAAGGAGACATCTTTCTAACCTACTGCAGTCCAAAGCTTTACAAGATGGCACAGACCCTCGTCTCACCTGCAGATATCGAGTCCATCTCATGGTCCATGCTACAAAGCAAACTGAGGGACCACTATGCACCCGCCGCCACCCCCATGGTCAGCAGATGCAAATTCTACCAGCGCTGCCAACAAGATCAATGATTTTGTGGCTGACCTTTGTGAACTCGGGCTCGGCTGCTGCCGAGCTGCTTGTATTCTGCCTGCTGCTGAATAAAGTGTTGAAAGCTACTGCTTGTCTCTTCCTTGCCTCGATCTAACAGAATCACAGTTAAGAAGACTGGATAGTTTTGCACAACACAGCTCTTACCCATCTGGTTTGAAATTTTCCCTTTTGCACATGGAAGGCAAGCATAACAGCAAAATGGCTTCCCTTCTATTTTCATCTTCCTGGACCCAGAATAGCAATTTCCATTGCAAAGAGATAGAGGTAGAACCTATCAAGAAATGAAACCAGGATTTATTAAAACTCAAAAGTTTCAGAACATTCTATTTGGGTGTGGATTTTACTTTTACACAATGAATGTAGGATGTATCTGTCCCAAAATTGCCTTCTTTTTTAGAAGAATTATATTAAATGAATGTAAATATTGCGCTAGAATCAAAAGTGAAGGTAGGAAAACTAAAGAAAATAGTGTCATTTAGCTAGGTGAAAATAAAAATCCAGAAGAACGTGCTTCCCATATATACATCAAGTGGAAATAAAGATGAATTATTATTTCCCCCCCAGCCCTGAATTTAAATTCTTTCTTCTTCTTTGGCCACAGTAGTGGCCAGGTGTTCTTTCTGGACTGTCAGGGTAATGATGATTTAAAGCTGTCCAGCCCTTTAAGACTGAGGATGAGTCAGCAGGGTTATTGCCTTTTAAGAAGCTGCCTATATAAAGGAGGCCATTAGAGGGTGTTTTTCTCCCCTCAGGTTCTATCTCCATTGTAGTTCTTCCTGTTATAGTGGAAGATTGATTGCCACCACTGTTTGAAAAACCTCTGTGTACTATATTTTGCTCCAGGGTTGTCCCAAATAGTAGTCACACTGTGCACACTATGACAGGCATGGTCCTTGATAATGGATTCTCCCCTTGCCTTTTTCCTTCTCTTCCATGCCAGGAAGGGAAGCGCCAACTGTTTTCCTTTGAGAACACGTCTTTCAAAAATTGATAGGAAAACTAACAAAATAAAAGCAACAGTTTCACCATTCTACCTTCCAAAATAGTAGGTGGCCCATCCTGTTGCTGAAGGAAAGAAAGAATGGTGGTTCAGCCCTCACTTTGAAAGTAAAAGAGAAAAAGAGGAAAAAATGGGAGGGAGAGCATAAGAAGCACCTGCATGCTCGTTTGAAGATACAACTGAAAGCAACCAACGAAAGGATGTTTGTTTGTTTGTTTTTATAGGGAATTTTTTTTATTTTCCATAATAATTCCCACAATTTGACCAGTGTACAATACAATCACTTATCCAACAATCGATCCTATTGAGTATAGGATCGATTGTTGGATAAGTGATTGTATTGTACACTGGTCAAATTGTGGGAATTATACTCAATCAGGGCTGCTCGACCGCCACTCCCTCCCTTAATCCTTTCTACCCTTCTCATCCTTCTTCAACTTTCCCCACCATCCTTCTCCTCGCTTTCCTACTTCCCCGCCTCTTTCCCACTTCTCACTACCATCCTTTCTAACCCTCTATCTTCTCCTTCTTCTTCTCCTCCTATCCTTTCTTCTCTCTCCCTTCTTTCCTACCTACCCACCTGCCTACCTACTTTCTTCCTTCTTTACTCCTCTTTCCTTACCCTTTCCCTTCGGGAGTGGTTACCAAGCAGTCCAGACTTTACACCATTCCAACTTGTTTAATTCTACCATTATTCCTGTACAATGGCAACCAATCAATTTATAGTCTTCCCCTTCCCCCCCCCCCATTTCCCCCCTCCCCCCCCCCCGAAACTTCCCAGAACAGAATACAGGGTATTGTAACTAACAAACATAATCTAAAATATAACATAAACCATATTCCATTTCACACCATCACACTATCAATTCCCTTCTTTCTTAAACTAATACATAGCAATTCCTAACTTCACTCAAAAACTAATTGATATTTTTTAATCTGATACTTATTTTGAATATAATCAATCCACTTCCTCCATTCTAAAATATATTTTTCTTGTGTACAGTCTTTCAAGTAGGCAGAAATTTTTGCCATTTCTGCTAAATTTGATACTTTACTAATCCATTCTCCAATTGTAGGTAAGTCTTCTTTCTTCCAATATTGTGCAATCAATAGTCTTGCGGCAGGAAGGATGTTGAGGACTCAATAACAAGCCAAGTGGACCATACACAGAAGACATGTACAAGACATTATCTCGAGGAAAGAAACCAAATGACAACTTTTTAAAAAAGGATGAAGAATGGGGATATTTCGGCAACAAATTTAAAAGATGGCCTTGCCACCTATAATGCATGTCTTGGAAATGAGGACGCTGTGGACAAAGAAAAAAGAAAAAGATAGCTGCATATGATGCAGATTTCACATTAATATCAAGAAGATCATAGATGGCAATAATAACTCTCAGGCCCAAGCAAGCAAGCATCAAGAATGTTTAGGAGGTTGGAGGCTAAAACCTATGAAGAATGGTTACAAGAATTGGATATGTCTAGTCGAATAGAATAGAATAGAATAGAATAGAATAGAATAGAATAGAATAGAATAGAATAGAATAGAATTGAACTGAACTGAACTGAATTGAATTGAATTGAATTTTATTGGCCAAGTGTGATTGGACACACAAGGAATTTGTCTTGGTGCATATGCTCTCAGTGTACATAAAAGAAAAGATAGGTTCATCAAGGTACAACATTTACAACACATAATAAAAAAGTGCATAATAAAAAAGTGCATAATAAAAAAGTGCATAATAAAAAAAGAAGGACTAGGGGTGACATAATAGCAGTGTTCCAATATTTAAGGGTTCCTACAAAGATAAGGGGGTCAAACTATTTTCCAAAGCACCAAAAGGCAAGATGAGAAACAATGGATGGAAACTAACCAGGGAGACAAGCAACCAAGAAGTAAGGAGAAATATCCTAATTGAGAGTAATCCATCCATGCAACAGCATGACTACAGAGGTTGTGGGTCTTTCAAAAAGAGACTGGACAACCATTTATCTGAAATGATGTAGGGTCTCCTGCTCAATCAGGGGGTTGGATTAGAAGACCTCCAAGGCTGTGCCGTTTTCTTGTTCTCTGTCTTGGATTTTAGTGGGGGGTTCTTTTTGGATTAGCTTGGTAATCTTATTTCTTTGGAATCCATTGGATGTTAGTACGTTAGTGAGAGTGTCTAGTTCGGGTTTTAGGTGTTGTTCATCAGCTAAGCATTTTGTTCTGGAGATGAGTGTCTTGGCTACGGAGTTGATCTGTGCTGGGTGGTGGTGTGAGAGTGCGTGCAGATAGCGGTTAGTGTGTGTTTTCTTCTGGTAGATGGTGTGTCCTAGGGAGCCATTGGGTTTTCTGTAGACTAAGACATCCAGGAAGGGAAGTTGGTTATTAACTTCTGTTTCCATGGTGAACTGTATTTTGGGGTGTAGGCTATTGAGGTGTGTGAGGAAGTTGTCAAGTTTTTCTTTCCCGTGTGGCCAGATTATGAAGGTGTCATCTACATATCTGAGCCAGAGTTTGGGTTTGTGATCAGATTTTTCTAGAGCTTGGGTTTCAAAGTGTTCCATGTAGAGATTGGCAATGACAGGTGAGAGGGGTGATCCCATGGGTGCTCCTTCTACTTGTTTGTATCTTTGTCCATTATGGATGAAGTATGTGTTGGTTAGGCAGTGGTTGGTCAGATCTAGGATGTGCTTGGGGGTTATATTTGTTTTGGATAGCTGTCAAGGCTTCTTTGATTGGCACTTGGGTGAAGAGGATATGACATCAAAGCTCACGAGTAGGTCGCTGGGCTGTAAGTTTTGTTTCTTTATGATCTCTATGAACTGGAATGAGTTTTTACGTGTGAGGTGATGGATTCTGCATAGGGCTGTAGTTGTTTGGCGAGAAATTTGGCTAGGTTTTGTAGAGGTGAGCCTATGGAGCTGACTATGGGTCTGAGTGGGGGTTCCTTCTTTGTGTATCTTGGGAGGCCATAGAGCTTAGGGCATCTGGATGATTTCTCTCTGGGAATGATTCTTTGTTGGATTTCTTCGCTGATGGGGGAGGCTTTTATTTTGGATCTAGTGGTTTTTTCTAGGTAGGTGGTGGGGTCTGTGTTTAGGGGCTTGTATGCAGGGTCTTGGAGTAGGTTGGTTAATTTGGTTTGGTAGTCAGATGTGTTCATAACCACCGTGGCGTTGCCCTTGTCTGCTGGTAGGATTATTATGCTGGTATCTTTTTTCAGGTTAAGTAGTGCTGTCTGTTCCTCTTTGGGTAAGTTGCTTTTGGGTGGCTTGCTGGTGCAGAGGATGTTGGAGATCTCGAGTCTGATTTTGTTAGCGTCATCGGGGTTGATTTTGGTCAGGCTGGTTTCAACTCCGCATATAATGGTTTCGGTGGGGATGCCCTCCTCCCATATATAAAAGGCACCACAGACAGAATCAGCAAGATCCTCCACAAACACAACATCAAGACAGCATTCTGCACAAACAGAAAAATATCCACCATCCTAAGAAACCCCAAAGACAAAATTGAGTTAGAAAATCAAGGAGTATATGAAATCCCATGCACCGCCTGCCCCACCACATACATTGGACAAACCAACAGAAGAATAAGTGCACGCATTGAAGAACACAAGAACTCATTCAAAAAAGAGGAACCAACTTCTTCCCTGGTCCAACACTTTAAAGTCACAGGACATGATATTGACTTTAAAAAGACCAGAACTATCGCCAAAACTGAACACTTTAACAGCAGAATAATCAGAGAAGCCATTGAGATAGAAAAACACCCACACAGCATGAACAAACGAGATGACACCTCCCGCCTACCAGCCATTTGGAAACCCGCCCTTATTGACAAACGAGTCCCTAACACGAGAAATGACACCAGACCCACACTCACAAGGTCCACACAGGATGTCACCACCGCACATCCACCCAGAAAGCAGACCCAAACCCACACTGATCATGAAGCACGACCAAGGACCAGAAGCCAGACCGCAGCTGCAACATTAGCCATTTCAAACCCCTCCAATCCATTCATGCAGCAGACTGACACCCACTATGAAGATGTAGCACGACCACAAAGCCAAACAGCAGCTATGCAGCTCACCAGCTCAAATCCCCCTGCAGCACAGACTAGACTGAGCACAACCAAGCCCCCACCAACACAGGACACACCCCCAGCCAATCAGAGCACAGAAAAAACCCCATCCAATCAGAGCACAGCCAAGCTCCCACCCAATCAGTTCAAACCCCCACTAGCAGTTAAAAGGAAGAAACAGCTGCGATCACACATTGCTCCCAGAAGCACGAAGCTGAAGCCTGAAGATGACGAATGAGACTTCGTCGAAACGTCGCCAAGACACTTCCAATTTTACACGGGAGAAAACCCGAACAACCAAAGACCTATATACAAACACCCGTGAAAATCTCAGATAGCCACACTTGGAATATTGCATCCAGTTTTGGTCACCACGATGTAAAAAAGATGTGGAGACTCTAGAAAGAGTGCAGAGAAGAGCAACAAAGATGATTAGGGGACTGGAGACTAAAACATATGAAGAACGGTTGCAGGAACTCAGTATGTCTAGTTTAATAAAAAGAAGGACTAGGGGAGACATGATAGCAGTGTTCCAATATCTCAGGGGTTGCCACAAAGAAGAGGGAGTCGGGCTGTTCTCCAAAGCACCTGAGGGTAGAACAAGAAGCAATGGGTGGAAACTGATCAAGGAAAGAAGCAACTTAGAACTAAGGAGAAATTTCTTGACAGTTAGAACAATTAATAAGTGGAACGACTTGCCTGCAGAAGTTGTGAATGCTCCAACACTGGAAATTTTTAAGAAAATGTTGGATAACCATCTGACTGAGATGGTGTAGGGTTTCCTGCCTGAGCAGGGGGTAAGACTAGAAGGCCTCCAAGGTCTCTTCCAACTCTGTTGTTATATATATATTATATTATATTTTTGTGTGATGATTATATGTATTGTTGTGACTGACTGACTAAATAAATAAATAAATAAATAAATAAATAAATAAATAAATAAATAAATAAATACACAGTTTGAAATCTGAGCAGGAAATACCTGGTTAAACATAGTAGGCCAGGTGATGTCTTGTGCAGAAATGGTCAATATCTTATCTAGAGAAGCCGCTGGGTCGATCTTTCCAACTTTGAATTTAACAAAGGTCTTGTTTGGGAATGTGACCCAGTTGATAATGTCAAATCCAGTGTCTAAATCCCCATTTTCATTAAAGGAAATTTTCTCTCCTGCAGTGTTATTAAATGACATGGTTCTCAAATAGTGATGTAACTAAAATGAAGCAATGATTGGTAATTTAAAAAGAGAGGAAGGGAAGGGAGGGCATGAAGGAGAGGGAGAGGGAGAAAGAAGGGAGGGAGGGAGATCAATTTCAATGGTATTAAGTTATGGATATTGATTTAATACAACTGAGTTCATTAATAGAATTAGTGTTTTTCAACCCCTCATCCATGTTTCTCCCCTGCCACAGGTGTTTTGAACCTGTTCCAAACAGGCCCATTTTGTTGCATCTTAATCATTTCCTCCATATTGTTGTATCATTGTTGTAGCCTTGTTACCTATTCACAGTTACAAAGGTTTCTCTAGGTCCCAAAAGGATATGGAAAACGAAGTAGCAGGATACTTAAAATCATAAGTGACATCGATATATCCATAAGAGTAGGACAGAGCACTGCATTAGAGAGTAGAGCAATGGGAAATGTTCATTCAATCTTATTACCTGCCATGCCTTTTGAGTCAAAAACATTTCTCTCCCAACTTTTGCTCTTGTTGTGTGTTTGGGGGAAAACATGGCTTGTAAAGCATGTGCCACAGCATAAACTGCATTGTAGATGCTATAACTCTGTCCAGTCATGGTGGTATCAAACACAGACTTAGGTAGATTCTCCAATTTCTCTTCTCCAGTGCACAGTTTCCCAGCATCTTCATCTAACTTATCTTTAGGAAAAGAGCATTCAAAAGCCGCTTCCCAAAACACTTTCATTAAATGGTCTTCTGCTTCTGAAGTTGGGTTTCTGATCTGAAGGAATTTATTAAATCCAGAAATCTCCTTGGAAGAAACTTCAAAAGTTATAACACCATGGAAAAAGTCCATACCCCTAGTTTTTTGAAAGGGAAGGGATGAAAACTCCATCTGGGCT
Source organism: Ahaetulla prasina (assembly GCF_028640845.1). Classification (NCBI taxonomy): domain Eukaryota; kingdom Metazoa; phylum Chordata; class Lepidosauria; order Squamata; family Colubridae; genus Ahaetulla; species Ahaetulla prasina. The sequence goes on along the minus strand of NC_080542.1, from coordinate 12,908,461 downwards.
GGCATTATCCAAACTTTATCTTTTCTCTCAATGGGTATATCTTCAAATTCTGTAAAATAGGGCAACATTCTAAAAATGGCTGTGACTTGGTTTTCACAATATAGGATAATGACATTGGTAGTGCTCTTCATGATAGTAATGTACATTTTACTAAAATCTTTAAAGGCTGCTGTAATATCATTAGAAAATGTTTCCTGGGGCATCTCTCCCATGAACTCAAAGCAGATATCTTGTTGGGAAAACAGTGGAACAGCATTTTGAATGAATCTGTCTCCACTCTCATTACGTTGGAGATACAGCCCAATCCATGTCCACCTAAAATACAACAGCAACTGGAGAATACCCACAATCTGTTGGTCACCATCTGGGAAAAAGCGATGGAAGAAAGCAGCTTGTATCTGGTCATCTATCATAGCAGAAGATCCATATATCAGCTAAATGTAGGGGAGAAAAAGGGGGAAACATGATTTTCCAAAATGAAGTTTTCATTATTTTTTTAAAAACCTGTTCTTAACTCATTGTCTTTGTTGTAAACATTAATGCAAACATTAATAGATATCTAATCTTGTTCATAAAAATCTGAGGTTTAGAAGTAGTATAATTACAAAGCTAAAGACAGAAATGCATTCATTTGTGACCCAGAGGGCAAAATCGACGGTATTATTTAAAAGGGAAAAATTTACTTAGTTTTGTTTCCACCTGGGAACCACTTCTGAATTTACACTTAAAATGGGGGGGGGGAATGAAACTGATGATAGATTTTGATGATTTGATCGACTTAGTTGTAATACAAATAGTTTGAATTAACTGGAAATGTAAAGAAAAGACTGAGGTTGTAGCTTTTTCGTATACCTGACTGAGACTAAAAAATCAAAAACCACTGGTTTTTCTTTTTCTTTTTATATCTTTGTTTCTTTTTCTTTACCTTTCTTGATATCAAAAATATCTATTACATATTTTATCATATAATAGACTTTAATAAAAGCAATTAAAAGAAGAATGTAGTTCAGGAAATTTCATAACCATTTCAGAATTGACTCTCCCTAGTTCATTGCAGTATAAAAAAAAACTGAGGGGGGAAGAACTTTTAGGTGGGCAAGATTGATGTCAATCATTTGAGGTCTTCCAGACCTTGAAACCACAATCTTGCAAATCTGAAAGCATTTCCCTCCTGCCGGTTTCATCTATAAAGTTACATTTAAGAAAAACAATACAAATCATCAACATGATGAATAATGTAGTGGCAACTATATGATATAGATATGTTTAGGTACTCTACTAGATTTACTACTAAATCTGAATCCAAACTAATTAAAATGTTATGATTCCTTAACTTATATTATTAACTTAATAATATAAGTTAAGTTATTATTAACTTAACACTTAATAGAAATGTTAATATATTTTCATCAATTCTTCTTCTCACCATGTTTTAATAATAATATTAAGTATTCATGGACTTGATTAAGCAATTCAATGTATTAGTATTTGGGAATATTTATCTTGATCTTTATATTACAGAATTACCCTTCCATCCTTCCTTCCTTCTTCCTTCCTTCCTTCCTTCCTTCCTTCCTTCCTTCCTTCCTTCCTTCCTTCCTTCCTACCTACCTACCTACCTGGAGTCAATTCTGAGATGCTTTCTCAAATTGGTTTGGGCTCAGATTTGTTTTACCAGAACTTTGTCTAGACTACAGTTCTTCCTCCTATCTTTCAAAGTTATGGTTACAGCCAATGATACATATTTCAAGAGCAAATCTTACCTGGGGCATCTTGTAGACATTCAAAACGTTTGACATAAAGGGACAGATGTGAGAATTAGGTCCTGCAATAACAGATGCTGCGCAGTCCTTAGTATCACACTTATAATTGGGGATGAATCTGCCCCGTGTTGAGAGGAGCTCCATCGAAGCCAAATAGGTCCACCTTGCCATGAAATAACTGTTAGAGAGGTGCATACCCAGAGTCATGTTGAATAAAATGTGATTGTTTTCACTGATCTCCTTTACTGCAAAAACCAAGGCCAGGATATGTTGGTAGTTCTGTAGAAAAAATCTACAGAGATACATTACAAATCATATATATTCTCTTAAAGAATGTGGCATTACATATACTTTATTTACAATTCAGCTAAATGCTATACAGAAAAAAACAACCAGATTTCCATGCAAGAAATCATGTAAATGCATTAGCATTCCAAAGAGTGTTCTAAAACATTATTTTTTAATGAAAGGGAAAATGGTCATGACAAAACATTAATTTTTTAAGCCAGGTGTTATGATTCCAAAAAATTATTCACTAGGAAACTGATGGATTGCTTGAAAGAACATTAATAATAATAATGTCTACGGTTGACCTCACCCCATTCCTAAGAAGTCTGTAAGGGGCGTGCATAAGAGCACCAGCATGCCTACCATTCCTGTCCTAATGTTCCCTTTGGTTGTATTCATTTTGTGTGGTTATTTCATGCTTATACTTATATATATTGCTGTGTTTGACAAAATAAAATAAAATAAAATAATAACAATAACTATATGATCTATCTGTAATTCTCAGACCTACTTATAAGTGATGTATCTTTAGCTCTTCAATCTTCATCTTGGGTATTTTTATGGGTAAAAAAAGAAAATGAATTTTAGACAAATGATTATCCAATCTCTTCTTAAAAACCTCCAGTGGTAGAGCACCCACAACTTCTGGAGGCAAATTGTTGTAATGATTAATTGTTCTCACTGTCAGGACAGTTCTCCTTAATTCTAGGTTGCTTCTCTCCTTGATTAGTTTCCTTCCATTGCTTCTTGTCCTACATTCAGGTGCATTGGATAATAGGTTGACTCCCTCTTCTTTGTGGCAGCACCTTTGATTTTGGGACATTGCTATCATGTCACCCCTAGTCCTTCTTTTTATTAAAGTTGATATACCCAATTCCTGCAACTCTTTTTCTGGAATCCCTTATCCTAGGTAAAAATGCAACTCTTTCATTGGGGCAGCCCTACATTTGTACTCCATACATGCTGAACAAACAAATTAAAAGTACTACATAATGCCATTGTTCCCTAATATTTAGCAGAAAAATTAAACTGTAACAGGTTGACATTCAATTAGCTATAAACAGTGTTTCAATAGTAGAGCTCTAAAGATTCATTCCACAGAAAGAAAATGAGAAAAGCCCAATATACAGTAGAATTTGAACAAAAGCATTGGGGTGAGATCTGCATATCTGTGTGTATTTATTACTTATTTGCCAGGGAATCCATTTCTAATAGTTTAAGAACGAAGGAACCAGGAGAAATAATTTGTGCAGCAAGCAATACCACCAATTAATTCAGTCCAGGCATCTTCTTAGAGAAAGAGATCTTGTTTGAGACATGCTACAGCTAAAAAGAGAAAGTCTTTACAATATCTGATCAACCAGTTCTTCAGATGGATGTCTTGTGAAACCCACTCGATCAGATATCATGTAGAACTGAGAGATTATCCCAGCTATCGTGAAATCTCCTGGCAGAAAAAACTTGTGCTTAATAAATGGAGTTTTCCCCACGGCACATTCTTTGTGGGAAGTACAAGAAATAAGGCATGTAACCCCTGGTAATAGGACTGCTATGACTGCCATGAGAAATACCATCTCCTTCAAGAAGATCTTCATCACTAGATATGAACCAATTCCATCTGCATCAATGAAACCTTTAAAAAGAAAAAGAAGAAGCTCTCATTATTTAGAATAGTTTGCATATATATTCTTCCTCAGATTGTGACATTTCCAGCTCTCTGGTTCCCCAAATAATAGCCACCTTTCAGTCTTCAACTGTTTTGGGGGGAGTTGTCCCTTGGACATCCCTAAGGATTTGAGAAGAAGTTGCATTACTGAGACTCTGCTGGTAATTATAAGAGAATCCTCAGAGATTTTGAGTAAGAAATAGGATGATGACATCCACAAGCTCAAGAACCAAAGGGCCCATAACTGACAATTATACAGGAACTAGAAGGAAAAAAAGAATTCCAATGAAAAAAAAATATCATTAAAAAAACATATTGTTAATTCTGTGGCTGTAAAGTTGGAATTCTCTGGAACAATAGAAAATTGGATGTAATTTTGGGGTGGCAGGTGGGGAGGGGTGGGGCCAGGGAGACACGAGAGGCATGTCTTACCTACCTTTTAGCTCCATTGCGTGTCTCGCTGTTGTCTAAAGGAAAATACGTTATAGGGTTAAAAAAACCCGCTCGAGTTCAAACTTCTCAAACTCTCAAGAAGTTTGTTTTTACTCTACAGCGTGTTTGCCTGCAGACATGCCCCCCCCCCCAATAAACAGCAGGGTGCTGCTGAAAAGGGAGCTGGGCGGGTGCAGGCTTTGGACATCTGGGGCTGCCGAGGGGTTCCTCGGTGGAGGATGGGGTGGGAGTTTGCAGGCATGGGAAATAGACGGATGGTTGGATTGGAAGTGGGCGAGTGCCAAGAACACCGTGGAGATCCCCACCTTGAGTTGCCCAACGAACAGAGGTGCAACACAGCAACAGGCATAAGGTAGCCACACTTGTCGCCTCCTCCACCACCAAAATAATAAACCCACCCTGATAATAAGGCCAAGCCCTTATTTTGAGGTTCAAAAAAATATAAGACAGGGTCTTATTTTCAGGGGAAAACTGTATTTGCTTTGCTTATGAATAGAATTTTCTTTTATGTATACTGAGAGCATATACACCAAGACAAATTCCTTGCGTGTCCAATCATACTTGGCCAATAAAAAATTCTATTCTATTCTATTCTATTCTATTCTATTCTATTCGGAATCTGATAGGTTAAGAAAATATACCTTTTGAGTAAATGAGGACAGAGGTAAACAAGGAATTTAATAAGTTAAAGCTTTTAATTAGAATATTTGAATATGAATAATATGTGAGAAATAGGATACTGTTTGTTCCTTTCTATTTAGATTAAAGTTTGATACTAAAAGGTAGAATGATATTTAAGAGGGAAATATCTTTGTGATTTCAGGATATTTTAAAGAAATAATAAAATACTTAGGTTGACCTTTAAGAATTATACATTAAAAATATATGATATAAGGAATCTGATAAGTTAAGAAAATATATCTTTTGAGGATATGAGGAGGACGGGGGCAAACAAGGAATTTAATAAGTTATGAAAATACAGTTCTTTGAGCACATTTATTGTAACTGAAAAAATCTGAAGTTAAAGCTTTTAATTAGAATAGTTGAATGTGAATAATATGTGAGAAATGAGATACTGTTTGTTCCCTCTTATTTAAGGTTAGGCTGAAGATTTATTTGTTTTTATTTCTATGATAGGGAGATTTTCTTTTCTTTTCTGTATGTTTGTTCCTTTTTAGAATAGAATAGAATAGAATTTTTTATTGGCCAAGTGTGATTAGACACACAAGGAATTTGTCTTGGTGCATATGCTCTCAGTGTACATAAAAGAAAAGATATGTTCATCAAGGTACAACATTTACAACACAATTGATGATTTTACATTGTTTTTTATTGGGAGATAAAATCCCCAATATAATTACTTCAACAAGAGCAATAAGCAAGAAATGTGTGGGGTTTTTTTGTTTTGTTTTTTATTTTTTGTGTAATTTGCTTAGGGTTTTTTTTTTTTTTTGAAAGGGATTTTGGAATATATAAGTAATGGGAGACCTTTTAATTAAGGTGAGATTTAAGTCAGGAGAGAATTTGACCTTGTTTTTATTTTATTTTTTGGCTATATGTCATCGATAAATATTACAGATAATTGAGTTGTATTTTGTTTAATGGAAGAAGGGTGGGGCAACAAAAGGGACAAAAAATATGGTAATTTGATTTGACTAAACATTTTCCAGGATAAAGGGATGGAATAAAGGTTTTTAAGGAAAAGGGCTATTATAAATCTGAAGAGGGGAAAATATTGGATAAGTGATACAATGAGAGGGTGAAATTTGAAATATGTTAAAGTATGTACCCGACTGATATCTTGTTCAACAAAGATTTGTATGTTTTGTTTTTGTTTTTAAAAAATAATAAAAAAATTGTTTTCAAAAAAAAGTAGTAGTATAATTAATTTAAAATTGAGAAAAAATGAAACTGATTTTAGATTTTGATGATTTGATCAACTTTGTTGTTATAGAAATGGTTTGATTTAATTGGAAATGTAAAGAAAAGATTGAGGTTGTAGCTTTTTCATATACCCTACTGTGATTAAAAAAATCAGAAAACTTAAATCTAGGCAGCAAGTCCACAATCAAGCGGTAGAGCTAGCTTGGTGGCCTTATTTTCTGATTCAGTCAAGATATGAGAAAGACGTTAGAACAGGGTGTAAATAAAGAACCAACAACATTTTTTTAAATTTTATTTGAATTTATATCTCGCCCTTCTCCGAAGACTCAGGTCGGCTTACACAGTATTAAACAATAGTCTTCATCCATTTATATATTATATACAAAGTCAACTTTTATTGCCCCCAACAATCTGGGTCCTCATTTTACCTACCTTATAAAGGATGGAAGGCTGAGTCAATCTGGGCCTGGTGGGACTTAAACTTGCAGTAATTGCAAGCAGCTGTGTTAATAACAGACAGACTTAGTCTGCTGAGCCATCAGAAGCCCTAATGGACTTAGCCTTCCATTCTTCCAAAGTTGATAAAATTGGGAGTAGATTGTTGTGTAAATATTCTGATCTTTTAAACTTCTCAGAGAGTCCTGTAAATCACTAAGGAGTGGTATGTAAGTCTGTGTTATTGCTATTGTTATAAAAGTGAACCTAAATATACAATTTATTCAAGGAGATAAATACAGTATCTTGTCTTTGTTCAGCTGACAAGATCCATTGGTTTAAGATCTGAAAAAGAAATATTGTAATCAAATATGTTATTCCTAATGATGTATCAACCTTTTCAAGTAGGCTAGGACGTGAGACTGATGGTGCAGGAATTCCAGGAATACTACTTTATTGTTATAGGTTATAGTGTCAGTTGAAACCTAGTCCAGAAAATCCACTTTCTCCATTTTAAGAACATTGAGGTCAAATTGAGGCTATTCTGAGTCTTTTTCTTATACATTCTACTTCCTCATAACTAATCAACATTTTATCTCTCCAACATTCTTTTCAAGACCATGCTAAATTCTTCAAAATCAAGGAATATCTGTAATTGTTAGTTTTTTGTTTTTAGATGGCCCTTTGTGTTGAGTTCTGGTCTCACTACAATTATGTAGCATTTAGGGAAAAAGATAGATCCCAATATTCCTATACTGGAAGCCAAGATGGAGAAGATCTCCACAGCTACCATGTATTTTCCTTTGGTGCTCAAATAAGTTGGGACAAAAGTCACCCATACGCTACAAAACACCAGCATGCTGAAAGCAATAAATTTGGCTTCATTAAAAGAGTCTGGCAGTTTTCGAGCAAAGAAAGCCACAATGTAGCTGATGAGAGCAAGAAATCCCATATATCCTAAAATATAATAGAACATGTTGCCTGATCCTTCATTGCATTCTACTACAATCTCTTCTGGAAGAGAATGCATGTCCAAATCTGGGAAAGGAGGGCCAGTGCACAGCCACAATATGCAAATACTTGCTTGAATGCAGGAACAACAGAGAATCAGAGAGTTAGAAAATCTTTTCCCCACCCATTTCCTCAATTTTGATCCTGGCTTAGTAGCCATAAAAGCTAGAACCACTGTGACGGTTTTGGCCAAAACTGAAGAGACAGCAATTGAGAAGATGATCCCAAAAGCAATTTGACGAAGAAGACAGGTCAGCAATTGGGGCTGACCAATGAACAGCAAGGAACAGAGGAAGCAGAGGAAGAGGGAGACAAGGAGAAGATAAGTGAGATTCCAGTTGTTAGCTTTGACAATGGGAGTATTCCAATGTTTTATGAAAATTCCAAGTACCATCACTGTGATCACAGAAAATGATAGAGCCAGAACAGTCAAAGTGATGCCCAAAGTTTCATTGTATGACAAGAAATTTAGATCCTTGGGAATGCACAAGTTTTTTGCCTTGTTTGGATATTGTACTTCTGGACAGTCTAAGCATTCATCCATATCTGTGAAAATAGATATTCAGTATTCATGGCAGTATTTCATATTTTGTATACTTTTGTCTACTGAGAAATATTTATTAATTTAAAACATCTTATGTCATAAAACAGCAGTGAACAACTATGTGCACCAATTCTCTTCACTTATTGCCTTTATTCTCTTAGCCAAAAGCGTACAAAAATGTAGTCCAGCAACATTAACACAAATAACATTAATTCTTCCTATTTGAGAGCTCAACTAGAATGCAACTCTTATGAATAATGAGAGTGACCCGTATGTATGTGATATCTCTGTGTGAAATCTCCGTGTATGCCTTTATGGATACACTCATTTGCATACACACAAACCGTACAATACCATATTTCCTACCTCTTTCATTTGAAAACTTTCTTGATGGACAAAGATTACAATCATAGCAACAAAATGGCTTCCCTTCCTTCCTTTTCTTTCTGGAACCTGGTGGGCAATGATTATTGCACAGAGCAAGAGGTATTGTCTATTCATCAATGAGAGAGAAATACATTTTATTCCCTTGAATCCAACCATTTTCAGAAATCAGTACATGTGTCATATACTTCTGAGAAATATTCATTAGTTGTGTGTGTGTTTGTGCAGACATGTACACACATAAGAAAGAATTGATCCAAAATAGCATGTATTATTGATGGACCTTCCCCTCACTTTGAATAATTTTTTTTCATCACTAATATGTCACCATAATTTACTGTATGTGATTAGTGTCTTGTCATTATTCTGATTTGCTTGTATTTGACTTGAAGGGTCCCCAATCTATACCATCATGAAGTAAATAGGTACATATTATGGTAATCTTACAGTAAAGATGGTGTTAGTACTAATAGAATACAGTAAAGATGGTGTTAGTACTAATAGAACTGGTTTCTTGTCTGAACTATCTCCAAGGTCTGACAGGTGGCTTCACACTGCAAACTTCAATTCTTTTAGATGCCCATTTAATATCACAAGACAAGCAGAAAAGGGGACATTTCATTGCTCGTATCACTCTGTCCCTTTCTCCACTGCCACTGAAGAAGCTCCTGAGTACTTTAATTAAAGCACTGGAAGAATATAGATAAAGGGGGCTGTGTGTACGTCTGTAGAGAATCCACAATACCCCCCCAAAAAAAAACCTAATTATATAAAGGGCACAGAGAAGTCAACTATCACTGTGGAGTTGACACGTCAAATATATTTGCCTCAGGTACTTGGAAACTTATATATTAAGAAGTCACCTTGTCAGAATCCTTCCTTTTGTGGCTTGAAAAGATTACAATGGTTAAGGCTAGAAGGATGGCCTAAAAGCTAGACAGGTCATAAAAAATCATCTCCTCAATCAGAGGTATTAAGATACACAGTAGAACCTTGGGACAACTAAGCATTTCCTCAGTTTGAAAAGTCGCCATTTTTGTGCAGAAAAAAATAATGGAAGCCATCTCCCCCCCCCCCCAATTCTTCTTCCCCTTGCAAACTAGCTTTGCAAATCCAAAAATTTCCTGAATAGAATCCACAACTTCACATTTGTTCTCTTCCAGATGCTTAATATAAAAGTACTAGGGAACATTAATTGCTGAAAAGAGATCTTTCAATACATAAAATATTAGTCTCTCTACCTCTCCCCAGGCTTAAGTCTAAGAAACCAATTTGGAATAACATACCAGAGTCTTACAACCTAGATGAAGATGGCCAACTTTTAATAACCTTGACCAAACAGAACACACAGATCCAAAAAAAACCACTACCATGAATGCAGTTTCCCCTGAAAAATATGCAGCCACCTGGAGAGAATCAGGACAGGTCCTGTCAGAACTAAGGCAAGGCTCTTTAGGTAGGAAATGGCTGGGAGAGTCTGCAATGTGACTGTGGTGCAGCCTATAACAGGGGTCTCCAACCTTGGTCCCTTTAAGACTTGTGGACTTCAACTCCCAGAGTTCCTCAGGCAGCTTTGCTGGCTGAGGGACTCTGGGAGTTGAAGTCCACAAGTCTTAAAGGGACCAAGGTTGGAGACCCCTGGTCTATAACACATTCAGTTCAAGAATGTCTCCTCAGGAAAGAAACTATGATGCATAGAGTTCAAAAATGTCTCCTCAGGAAATTTCAAGGCACCTCAGATGTTCTCATCACAGCCACACCAGAAGTAGTTACATAGTTAGCTCTCTTGGATATCAAATTATGACATCTAGTCCATTGCAAATTTATGGCTCCATACCTGTTTAAAATGGGACTGCCATGTGATTTTTCTTTCGTTGATGGTGAACTTTCTGCCTGATGGGGCTTCAGGATCCATTTGTCCCACTTTCACTTTCATGAAGGATTTGTTAGGGAAAGTAACCCAGTTGATAATGTCAAATCCAGCGAGCAATTCATGCTTCTTGTCAAAAGAAACCTTGTCTCCGGCACTGTTGTTAAAGGAGACTTGACTTAAGAAATGGTAAAGCTGGAATAAAGGAAGTTTTGACAAGTATTACCACAGTGATTAAGCCAGTGGAAATTGTTTGGCTTGGAATAACAATTTGCTACACCCTGAAGTTATTTAATTGTTTCAACACTTCATTATCAGTGGTCCCATTATTTCCTTCCCCAATCAAATATTCCAGTTCAGCTCAGTTTTTAAAAGCAGGGGTCTCCAACCTTGGTCCCTTTAAGACTTGTGGACTTCAACTCCCAGAGTTCCTCAGCCAGTTTTACTGGCTGAGGGACTCTGGGAGTTGAAGTCCACAAGTCTTAAATGAACCAAGGTTGGAGACCCCTGTTTAAAAGGATACTAAGAACTATCAGATAATGTGTTTCAAATGAACCTACTAAAATTTCTTTTGGCATAGAAATATCCTGGTATACCTGAGTCACTGATTGGAATCCAAGGATTTCAAGGCTAAGGTTTACTATTTTTGAGGGGAAGGGTGCTACTATTTTTATTTTATTTATTTGTCACAACATCATATAAAAAGGATTATATAGTATATAAACATATATATGAGTAAATATTAGGAGGTATAAGCATCAATATATATATATAGGAAGAAGAAAAGAAAAGAAAAAAACAAAAACAAAAACAAAAACAATAGGACAGGAACGGTAGGCCCGTTTGTGCGCTTATGCACGCCCCTTATGGTCCTCTTAGGAATGGGGTGAGGTCAATAGTAGAAAGTTTTTGGTTGAAGCTTTTAGGATTATGGGAAGAGATCACAGAGTCAGGTAAAGTATTCCAAGCACTGATGATTCTGTTACAGAAGTCATATTTTCTGCAATCTAGATTAAAGCGGTTAACATTAAGTTTAAATCTGTTGGTTGCTCTTGTATTGTTACAATTAAAGCTGAAGTAGTCTTTAACAGGAAGGACATTACAGTAGATGATTCTGTGAGTTAAACTTAGGTCTACTACTGAATTACATTTATATGCTGACTTTCTCCCAGTGACTCTGGACTTAAGATTGTTGCAGCATCCACACAGTGAAGTGATCAGAATTTGGGGGTTTGGCACTTGGTATGTAGTTACAACAGTTGCCGTATCCTGGAGTCTTGTGATCACCATTTATGACCTTCCCATCCAGCTTTTGACAGCAAAGTCAACGGGAGAAGCTGGATTTACTTAATGATCATGTAACTGACTTAACAACTATAGTGACTCACTTCCTTTCTGCATTTGGGAATGTGCTGTAATGCATTATCGAACAGAATAGAGCTGAAAGGGACCTTGGAGGTTTTTTAGTCCAACCCCCTGCTCAAGCAGGATACTCTATTTCAGTGGTTCTCAACCTGTGGGTCTCGACCCCATTGGGGGTCGAATGACAATTTGCCATGTGGCGCCTAAGACCACTGGAAATATGGGAAGTATACTTGCGAGTCGAAGAATTGTGCTCCAATGGTTGATTCCACAAGCCAGCTGCAGGCTCTTCAAATCGCTAGCCGAATTCGGCCTCAGGCGCGATGAATTAAAAAAAGAGAGAAATCTTTGCTCTGATGTCTCCATCTCAAGCCAGCTGCAATCACTCCCAATCGCTAGCCTAATCTGGCTTCAGGCGCGATAAACTTAAAAGGGGAGGAGTCTCCACTTTAATGCCTCCGTCCTGTATTAAAGAGGTTGCAGTATGTATTAAAGGGGTCGCAGCACTATAAAGGTTGAGAACCACTGTCCAGTCTCTTCTTAAAAACCTGCAGTGATGAAGCACCCACAACTTCTGAAGGCAAGCTGCTCTACCGATTAATTGTATACAGAATGAGAATCCTTCTTCTATAAATGAAGACAATATTAACAGTAACTATGATGCATTAAAATTAATCTGCCTCCCAGATGAGATATTACCTGAAAATACTGTGATTTGGAAGTCCTTGGGTGATTTTTCATCAGCACCGCTCCATATTTACTTCTGGATGAATAAAAGGCATGCAAAGCGTGTGTCACAGCATAGACAGCATTATAAACACTGTAGCTTTGACTGGTCATGCTCATTTCAAAAAAAGGCTGTGGAAGGCTTTCTAGTCTCTCATTGCCAGTACAGCTTCCTTTGTCTGTTGCAGAAGCTGGAAATGAGCATTTAAAGGCTTGTTCCCAGAAGACTCTGATGAAATGATCGGTCAGAGAACGGGGGTCCTGAAATAGAAGGAAATTCTGAAAGGTTGACATCTCCAAGGTGTGACTTGCAAAGGATAAGGCACCGTGGAAGATCTGCATGTTTAAATTGTTTAAAAAGGACTCCACTGAAAAATCCCAATGGGCCGTCATCACCCATACTTTCTGCACAGGCAGCTTCATGTCTGATTCCGCAAGATTGAGCACTATCTGCAAATCTAACATCATGTGAGCATCAGCACTTATAACACAGACGTTGACGCTTGGTTTACTCAGCAACAGGGCCATTTCCCTGAACATGTCATTGAAATTAACAACACCTAAAATATTGCTTTGGAGCGGCATTCGTTCAGAGAAGGCAGTGCAGATTCCATTATCAGAAAAGCTTTTCTCCAAGGTCTGCACAAACGTTTCTCCTTTATCGTCATCCATGGCCATGATTCCAATCCATTTCCATTGAAAATGCAATAATAGCTGGACTATTCCTGTATACTGATGTGCTTCATTAGGTACCATGCGGTATAAGAAAGACGGGTGGCTTATATCATTCACTGGTGGAGTATATAAACAATAAGTGACCTAAAGGACAACATAATTACATTCATAATAGGGAAATATAAAAATATCTACAAGATCAAGCACTTTTCTATAATGCTAATTCTTTTTCTCACTTTTACAGTCTAAAATTGCCTCCCCCTCTCCGCTTTAACCTCACAAAAGTGTAGTGAAATTTTTAAAAAGTTTGCAGTTATCCCATGCTGAAGCTCAGTCAAAATATTTCATGTCTGACTCAGATCTTGCTTTCTCTTTATTTGCAGCCTATTGTCTTCCCTGTCTTCTCTTTGCTTTGGAATAAACATTAAAGTAAGATCCAAATAGATTTATTCTATTTAGGATATTTTGTAATATATCGGTCATTTTATATTTCACTTCATTATCTTTACATTTTAGGATCACAGATATGAACAAGAAGTTATGGAGATATGAAGAGTTGCTGTGGTGGTGAGAGGGGCAGCATATACATTTAGTACCGTAGTTTTTAGAGTATAAAATGCACCTGAGTATAAGATGCACCTTAGCTTTTGGGTAGGAAAATAGTGGGGGAGATTCTGCCTACCAGATATTCATCTGCCTAGTCCCAGCACATTAGTTTGCTCGTTGGTTTTGAGGTTGGGGCTGGTTGGGGCTGTGCTTCTAAAGCGTATCTGATTGTCGGAGGGAGCAGCAGTTAGAAAAGAAGGCAAAGAATGGAAGATTGCTTTGCTGTGTTGTGGATGAAAAACAGCTTCCAAAGCACAGCTGATCCTCTGATGGAGCTCCAGTAACTAAAGCAGGCAAAACGCGGAAGAGGTAAGGGAAGGCAGCAGCTGTTCCCTGTAGCCATTTTGGGCATCATGCGGAGTTACATTTGGAGTATAAGACGCACCCAAATTTTCAGCCTCTTTTAGGAGGGAAAAAAGTGCATTTTATAATCCGAAAAATATGGTAATTCAATCAATAAATAATGAACAAAACCAATCTTCAAATCCCCTTCTGCGGTCTAAAGTCATGCTCAAAGATCTTGGTGTAATCTCTAAAGAAGTGAGTCACCTCCATGGCAGACTCTTAGTTTTCCATAGAGATGGATATCTGGAGCTACTTTACTATTTTTAATGCAGGAAGCAAGCATGCTTTTTTCTTCTCCTAAGCATTAAGAAATTAAGATTTCTTAATATATTAATTGTCTGTTGCCATATTTTTAAAAGTATATATATATATATTTCCACTAGTTTATTTTTGATATAGCAATCTATGTATTATTTAAAATATTAATTGTGAATTTAAACCTGTTTAAAATTGTGTTTTAAACCTCATGGAGAAATGTAGTTGCTTCCTTATCTCACACAGATGGCACATCTTAAGTTTTCATGCTTAACTAAATTCTGTCTTAATTATCGAGTAAAATATTTCAGTAGACTGATTTCACTTATTATGAAATCACAGTCCATATACCCACCCCATTCTTTTGTATGTCTGCTATACAACATCTACCACATAACTATTTTTTAATTGGATAAGAGAAGCTGGAATTATTTATTTAGAAGTCAGAGATATCTATTTTCCCCTCTCTCTATTTCTCTCTATTAAGTGTCCCGAGAACCTGGGGAAGTTAAATTTTGTTGTCTTCATCCTCTCCAAGAAATTTATTTATCCCAATGGTATTTAATTACAGCAACAGTTAGTTTGATTTCCACTAAATGCCTGGCAAACAAAAGAAACTAATGAATATTAAAGAAGCAAAAATTAAAACAATCTAAACAATTGTCATTCTGTTCGTTGGAATGATGACACTTATAGCTGTGAAATCAGTTCAAGACAGCAAAAATGGGACCGTACTACTAATAGCACAAGTTTGGTGAAATCCTGAGTGAACAGAGATGCTGATGTTGACAACTAATTGTGAATGATAAGAAGCTTAAAATAAAAATGCTCACAAACTTGTTGACTTCACAAACACAACAGGGGTGGGATCTACTTACCTTTACTATCGGTTCACAATGGAAGCGCACGCATTTTTGCACATGTGCAGATTGTCTATAATGACGTTTAGGTGGGTGGGCGGAGCCTCCCACTGATTTCACTAATGGTTCGCAAGAACCGGACCAAACTGGGAGCAACCTACCACTGAAACACACTATGTTGTTTTCTAACTCACAATATGGAAGTAATTTAGCAATAGCAATAGCACTTAGACTTATATACTGCTTTACATTCCTCTCTAAGCGGTTTACAGGTTCAGCATATTACCCCCAATAATTTGAATACTCATTTTACCCACCTCGGAAGGATGGAAGGCTGAGTCAACCTTGAGCCTTGGGATTTGAACTGCCAAATTGCTGGCAGCCGGCAGTCAGCAGAAGTAGCCTGCAGAACTGCACTCTAACCACTGCGCCACTGAGGCTCTAGGAATTAATTTAAGAATACCTTCTCCTGATATTTTGTTTATTTCTTATCTAATCTGTAGGCTATATTAGATCACCAAGATTAGACTACCTTTGTAATCCTCTATGTCAGTGCCAACCTGGTCTAATCCATATATTACACCATTTCATTTGTGAAAAATCTATTTTATAAAATGTTTTATGACATAGAAATGATCAGAAAACATTTTGTGATGTAAAACAACGGGTCATAAAACATTTCCTGTGGTCAATTGCTGATGCTTGACCATGGTATACAGTTCAAAATGTGCTATTTTTCAATTAACCCCAAATGCATTCCTCCTTTCTTGACCCTCTCCTGTTATTATAACACATAATTCTTAAGTATTCCATTCTCATTGCATTCAACTGACTTTTATGTTTCTTCCAACGTGTCTAATTCTCTTTTACATAGCAAATGTGGAGAATATAGTACTTTTTACTTCCTTTAAAAAGAGACATTTAATTAGTTTACAGCACCTACAGGCTGTTCTAATCATGATGTTAGCGTTCCAGAAAAAACCCCCAACTCCAAGTAAAAACTCAGAAGCAAGTATTTTTCAAAGTCCTATTTACTAGAATAGGTAAACTGGCACATCTGGGAAAACCCGAATCTGAGAGGTCTGGGTTTTCCCTCAGTCAATCAAAACCCCCAAACCATCCCCTCACTCCTTAGTCGATCACATGCTCCAATCACCATCCATCCCATCTTGAGACACCACTCCGACCACTCCTTCTCCAGATGCAGGATCGGCCTGACCTTGACCGACAGGAAGAATGCTATTATGTCTAAAGACAACCCCTCTGCTAAATCCCACTTCCTACTTTCCCACACATGAGAAAGTGGCAGCACGGAAGCTTCCGGCCTAATATGGCTTCCAAAGCTGCCACACGAACTGACTCTATGTAACTTATAGTTTTCTTCCTTCCTAATCATGGGTTAAATCAAACCACACCTCCCCCCAAATGCACCATGTATTCCTCACAATAGATTGCATATTACCATGACATCTTTAATCTGCATTTACACATCTTCCTTTTCCATCCATTTTCCCATCTCTAGTTAACAACCCATGAAGTACAAAAACATTTCTCCACTTGCTCTAATTTTTCACTATTTATGCTTAAATCATGATTATTGCTTTTATTTCTTGCATTTATTTCTTTTCCCTGCTTACAATCTATGATCAGTCAGTGTCAAATAAATGCTGGCTGCCTACATCATAATTAAAATGAAGCCTTCCTGTTATGTTTATCTATTAAAGTTACCTTTAATAAGGTAAAGGTTCCCCTCGACATATGTGCTCGTCATTCCTGACTTTAGGGGTGATGCTCATCTCTGTTTCAAAGCCGAAGAGCCAGTGCTGTCCGAAGATGTTTCTGTGGTCATGTGGCCTGCATGACTAAACACCAAAGGCGCACAGAAAACTGTTATCTTCCCACCAAAGGTAGTCGCTATTTTTCTACTTGTATTTTTATGTGCTTTTGAACTGCTAGGTTGGCAGAAGCTGGGACAAGTAACCGCAGTTCACCACATTACGCGGCACTAGGGAGTTGAACCGCTGAATTGCCAACCTTTGGATCAACAAGCTCAGCATCTTAGCCACTGAGCCACCACATCCCTGTTTATCTATTAAATAAGTTTAAAAGACTTTTTAAATGTATGAGAGATTTAGTTTGTACATTACCCAGATTACTTCTGTGATTTAATGACATTGAGAGCAAGGAATGTGGAGAACCAAAGGAAATGAGGGGAAAAAAAGAACAGTTAAGATCACGATAAATAGACAAAAGGGCAAGAAAATAATCATCACATTATTTATTTATTTTATTTATTTATTTTTATTTTGTTTATTTACATTTATATCCCGCCCTTCTCCGAAGACTCAGGGCGGCTTACAGTGTATAAGGCAATAGTCTCATTCTATTTGTATATTTACAAAGTCAACTTATTGCCCCCCCAACAATCTGGGTCCTCATTTTACCTACCTTATAAAGGATGGAAGGCTGAGTCAACCCTGGGCCGGGCTTGAACCTGCAGTAATTGCAGGCTGCTGTGTTCTAATAACAGGCTTCTTTACAGCCTGAGCTACCACGGCCCCTGTACAAAGAGAACAGTTACACTGTGAGAACTAAAACATGGACCCTGATGAGAAAGATAAACTTTTGTCCTTCAAGGAACCACTTATATCCATATCATCCAACCATAACTGGTATAGTTAAATTAGGTTTTAAGTGATTCACCATTATAAAAACATTTCCCTCAGCCCAAATGAGAGAAATAATGCAATAACTCTCTTCCTGCCTAAAATATCACATTACCAGGGAAGGCAAATGAAATAGTATTGGATTACCAGAAGAAGAAAAAAATGAGGATCATATATTTTGTGGTGCTGGCAAAGAGATCTTAAACTTCTTTGTATTCCCCAAATAAACTTGGTACAAGTCATGTTACTCCTGTTCAAATCAAGCTAAATCACTGTAGACAAAATGTAAATAATGAAGATATTAAGTTTCTTAATAAATTCAAATACTTGCTTAATAAATGTAGTAAGTTTCATAGTAAATTTTCAGTGTACCGACTTCTGAAATTTGAAGTCCATCCATCTTAAAATTGTCAAGAATGAGACACACGGTAATAGATAATACGTTCCTAAACAAATAGATGTGTGATCCACCTTACCTGTGGAATCTTGTAGATCCCTAAGATAGTAGCTATGTGGAGGGAGGTTTCTGAGTCAGTACCCCCAATGACAGCTGCTGGTATCTTCTTGCTGCAGTTGTAGTTGAGAATAGTTGGTTTCTGATTAAAGAGCAAGTTTAGCGTGTTCTGATAAGTTATCTGGGCATCAAAGTGGCTATCATAGATATGAAATCCCACAGTCCGATTGGGTAAGATCATGCTGTTTCCATTGATTTCATTCACCGCAAACGCCAAGGCTAAGGTGTGCTGATATTTTTTCAGCATTACACTAAAGTAAAAGATAGACCTTGAGTAAGCCATGAAGTTCTATTTTGTGAATGTTCCCATACCATTCCTGCAAGAGGCACTCTGCCTTAGAATATCTTATATTTTGTGGTGGAGAACATTGGACAATGAGAAACTTAACTAGAAGAATAGCTTGATTTCCTTGTAATGGATTTACCCTTCACTAATCCCCCTAAGAGAGAAACCCATTTTCAGAGAAAATATGCTTAGAAGTAAATACAAGTCTTTTACACTGCAGAAGAAGCTAAGCATTGCTTCATTAAAGTATGCAGTAAAGCTTTCCAATGTTGAATCGGAGAAATAAGGACCTTACTGGAGAGATATTTCCCCAGTGAAATTTTTGGTAGGATGTCTATGGGAATAAACAATGTTATGTATATAATGGCAAGAACTTTAAGCAACAGTAGATTGAGCCAAGACTGATGTAGGCTTTTCCCCTTCACACGATCAAATCTAGCATGTCTGACTGACTGACTTGATCCCATCAGATGTAAAAGATCAGAATAAACTCATAGCATACAAGGAGATCTGGCAAATATTGTAAAATCTTAGAGCCAGAAGGGAAGATTAGGTCATAATATCCAACTGCTTGCTCAGTGCTGGAGGTTTAATTTATGCCAGATGATTGGGTTAAACCCAAGAGCAGTAAGATAGCAGTTGCTGGGATGAAAAATAACATGTGTGTTTTGAATCTGGCCACCATGTCAACCTCCTATTTTCTATTACCAAAAGAGCAGAATAAGCGGATGTGGGAATAAAAATATTTGACTACTAGAATCCATGCAGAGTTGCTAAAACCACATGAGTGCTGCTGCTAGGAAATAGCCAAGTATTACAGAAATCAATGAGGTTTTCCTTACACAGGTTCAACATCACACTTGGGTGTAGGGTGTGAGCTGAAATCTGCTCCTTCAGAAAAGGAGAACAGCTGTGAAATGATCCCACCAATTATCACATCACCTGGCTGAAAATATTGATATTGCACTTTTAGAGACTCACGAATGATACACACTGCAGGAGATATCCCACAATCTGTTGGTTGCAGCAGCAGCAGCAGCAGCAAACACACAAGAAGTCTCAGGGACAAGAAGGACCCTCTCATCCAGCAGGTGAAATGATGGTCCCTTAATTTAAGATCTCCTACTCCTACTTTGATCGTCATTATCCAGCTATTTAGTATGCCATGGTCTTTACGGTTCTGGATCCTACCACTAAATGCATACACACTGATCTGCTGAATCAATGCATGGATAAATACATGTAAACATACATACTTACATACACCCTCCCTTTGATCAGTTCAGGAGTTATATACCTGTATGCAATTAGAATGGTAAAGTATTTTTCCCTGCTTTGAGAGAAACAATAATCATCTTAGATAATCATAAGGTATGCAGTTACTTTTTCCAAAACATTGAAGTCAGCAAATTCTCAGAGGTAACTACTCCTCCTTTCCCCCCTCTTTCTCCATCACTGCCTAATAATGATTGTTTTGTAGAAAGTACTAGAGCTCTTGAACAAAAGGGCTACAGATTAGATTCATTAGAAATATCATACACACACATGTTAAATATATATTTATATTATATAAATATATATAATAGTTTGTTGAAAAGAAGGGACTAGGGGAGACATGACAGCAGTGTTCCAATATCTCAGGGGCTGCCACAAAGAAGAGGGAGTCAAGCTATTCTCCAAAGCACCTGAGGGCCAGACGAGAAGCAATGGGTGGAATCAAGGAGAGAAGCAACTTAGAATTAAGGAGAAATTTCCTGACAGTTAGAACAATTAATCAGTGGAACAACTTGCCTCCAGAAGTTGTGAATGCTCCAACACTGGAAGTTTTTAAGAAGAGGTTGGATAACCTTGTCTAAGATAAATGTCCTCTCTCAGGTTTCAGGATTCCAAGCAACTCTCTGCTCAAAAGTCTGATGGGCTGTCTGTTAAAATAAAGCCAGGTCTTGACACACACTTGAAAGTAAATCAAAAAGCCTGTAATTGTGGAGTCTGTCTGGCAAGAACAAAGAATGCTTATTCACAGGAAATATTCATGTTTAAAGCTTGTAACTTTTATCAGAAAGCTGATAAAAGTTGTTGCTTTAGGAGAGTAAGGAAGAAACTCAGTGATAACAACAACAACAACAACAACAACAACAACAACAACAACAACAGCAACAGCAACAACAGCAACAAAAACAAAATCAACAACAACAAAATCAACAACAACAGCAGAGTTGGAAGGGACCTTGGAGGTCTTCTAGTCCAACCCCCTGCCCAGGCAGGAAACCCTACCCCACTTCAGACAAATGGTTATCCAACATTTTCTTAAAAATTTCCAGTGTTGGAGCATTCACAACTTCTGCAGGCAAGTTGTTCCACTGATTAATTGTTCTAACTGTCAGGAAATTTTTCCTAAGTTGCTTCTCTCCTTGATTAGTTTCCACCCATTGCTTCTTGTTCTACTCTCAGGTGCTTTGGAGAATAGTTTGACTCCCTCTTCTTTGTGGCAACCCTGAGATATTGGAACACTGCTATCATGTCCTTCTTTTCATTAACCTAGACATACCCAGTTCCTGCAACCATTCCTGTTCCCCCACCCCCCATGGATTCATGCATGACACACATACACCCCCCCAGTGCCCCGTTTTGAGCCTAGCAGGCCTCCCTGAAGCCTCTGGAGGCTGGAAATGGCCCATTTCCAGACTTCTGGTAGACCCATTTTTGGCCCTCCACAGGCTCTGGAGGCTTTCCTGGAGCCTCCAGGAGGGCAAAAATAGCCTCCCCTGGCCCTCCGGAGACCCTCCAGAGGCCAGAAATGGCCCATTTCCAGACTTCTGGTAGGCCTGTTTTTACCCTCCCAGAGCCTCCACACGAGCCCTGTACTTACCTAACATCTAAAACGGGATGCGTAGGGACCCCTGGGTGGGGCAGGGTGGCATGGGCATGCACGCATCTCCTGCATGCGTGGCAGAGACCTGAAAATCAGCTGGCCAGTGGGATGCACACGCGCATGCACGGTGAAGCTGATCTAGGTCGACGGGCACGCGTGCCCACAGAAATGGCCCTCAGATGGCACGCGTGCCATAGATTCGCCATCACGGTTCTAGAGTGTTGTCTGGGTCTTGATTGATTATTTCTTTTTTTTTAACAATTTATTTATACATTTTCATTTAACATACGTAAGTGCTTTGTGAACAATGTATTGTCTGGGTCAATTTGCTTACATAATAACACTTTTCCAGCTCCTAATTTCTACCTCTCTTATCCAACCATTTTATATAACAAGTTCCCATGTTCGAAAATACTCTATCTTCTTTTTCTTTTATCTTTAATGTCAGTCTGTCCATTTCTGCACAGTCTAATATTTTTCTAATTACATCTTCTTCTCTTGGTGTTTCCTCATTTGTCCAGTACTGTGCAAATACAATTCTTGCTGCTGTCAAAACAAGTAGTATTAAATAAAAACTGATTATTTCGCATAGTCAATGAGGCCCTAGATATATAGAATAAAAAAGAATCTGAGGATTTCAAATGAGCATTGTTGCCATTCCTATCTTTATTAAAGAGACCCTGATCACAGATATTTTTCTGCAGGTGATAAACTAGCAAAGATTTGTAGCACCAATTACATTTCACAGTTAAATAGGAAGGAACACACTGAATGATAGGTCAATTTTTTCCATTTCTCACTTCACTAATCAAAAGGCCCTCTTGCAGGCCTGTAAAATATCAGTTGTGAATAAGTTGATAGGTTTGATCACATGGAGACTCATGTCATTCACCAACCTAGAAAAAAAATTATGAGCCACTTTATGCTACTTTGAGAAAAAGGGTTAAAAGTGAACTCATTGACTCATTATTGTTGTTAGTTGCGAAGTCGTGTCCGACCCATCGCCACCCCATGGACAACGTTCCTCCAGGCCTTCCTGTCCTCTACCATCCTCTGGAGTCCATTTAAACTCATGCCTACTGCTTCAGTGACTCCATCCAGCCACCTCATTCTCTGTCGTCCCCATTGACTCATTGGAATGAGTTTTATTTATTTATTTATTATTTATTATTTAAATTTTTATACCGCCCTTCTCCCGAAGGACTCAGGGCGGTTTACAGTTAAAAGATCCAAGCCCTATTTTATTTTGCAACTGTGTTAAAAATGTGCCTCTCCAAGATTTTAGCATTTTGCATTGTGAAATTTATTCAACTTCTAATGTAGCCCAATTAAAAACTTATCTCCAATGATATTTCTTTATTATTTGCTTAGTTATGAGGCATTGCCCTGCTGCAATCCCAAAGGATTTTCAGAAACTTACAGACTTGTTTCTAATAGGAATTTAAATCAAATGTCATAATAAAATTGAACTACAAATACCACAACTGAAGTACTTAAAGACGTTCCCAATAGAATAAAGATGTCTGTGGAAGTTTACAAAAGGATGGATCCACCTACCTTTGGATTTTTGGATCGGTCATTTTTTAATGTGCTTCCAAGAATTCATCAGGGTGGGAAAAAATATTCTATAGTTCCAGAGAATTCCATCTTTACAGCCACAGAATTAGCAAAATGTTGTTTTAATGATAATTGTTTTTTTTTCCTTCTAGCTCCTATATAATTGTCAGTTATGGCCCCTTTGGTTCTGAGCCCAAGGATGTCATCATCCTATTTCTTACTCAAAATCTCTAAGGAGTTTGACTGAATATCCATTGATTTCTCTTATAATTAACAGCAGAGTCTCGGTAATGCAACTTCTTCTCAAATCCTTAGAGATCTCCAACTCCCCCAAAACAGGTGAAGACTGAAAGGTGCTATTATTTTTGGAACCAGAGGGCTAGAAATGCCATAATATGAGAAAGAATATATATGCAGATTATTCTGAATAATGAGAGCTTCTTCTTTTTTTAATGTTTCATTATTGCAGATGGAGCTGATTCATATATGGTGATGAAAATCTTCTTGAAAGAGATGGTATTTTTCATGGCAATAATAGCAGTCCTGTTGCCAGGGGTTACATGCCTTATTTCTTATACTAAAGCATGTTCTGTGGGGAAACCTCAATTTATAAAACACAAGTATTTTGTGCCAGGAGATTTCATGATAGCTGGGATAATCTCTCAGTTCTACATGATATCTGAGCGAGTGGGTTTCACCAGACATCCATCTGAAGAACTGATTGATGACTTCATGTAAAGACTTTCTCTTATTAGCTGTAGCATGTCTCAAACCAGATATCTTTCTCTAAGAAGATGCCTGGACTGAGTTAATCAGTGATATTGCGTGCAGCACAAATTATTTCTCCTGGTTTTTGGCTGATTAGTTCCTTCATTCTTAAGCTAATAGAAATGGATTTGCACGGATACATTTTACCTGGCAAATAAATTACAAACACACATAGATATGCACATAGATATACACATTAAGGGGCGTGCATAAGAGCACAATAGTGCCTATCGTTCCTGTCCTATTGTTTCCTTTCATTATATCCAATTAATATTGTTATTACATACTCATACTTATATATATACTTATCTATTATATAGTTATTTCATGCTTACACTTATATATACTGTGTGACAAAAATAAAAATAAAAAATATGCACATATTTAAGGCAGATCTCACCCCAGTGCTTTTGTTTAAATTCTATACTGGGCTTTTCTCATTTTCTTTCCGTGGAATGAATTTTCAGTGCTCTTCTATTGAAACATAGTTTATAGCTAATTGAATGTCAACCTTTCACAGTTTAATGAAAAGCAACATTCCAATATCAAAGATGCTACCACAAAGAGAAGCAACCTAGAACTAAGGAGAACTGTCCTGACAGTGAGAACAATTAATCAATAGAACAATTTGCCTCCAGAAGTTGTGAGTGCTCCAGCACTGGAGGTTTTGAAGAAGAAATTGGATAATCATTTGTCTGAAATGGCATAGGGTTTCCTGACTTCCAAAATCCCTTCCAACTCTGTTATTCTGTTTGCTCCCAAGTAAGGTTTAAAATACGTTTTATTCCTCTTCCCATAAAAATACCCAAGGCGAAGATTGAAGAGCTAAAGATACAAGACTTAGAAGTTGGTCTGAGAATTACAGGTAGATCATAATGTTATTATTAATGTTCCTTCAAGCAATCCATCAGTTTCCTAGTGAATCATTTTTAGAAATCGTAACAGCTGGCTTTAAAAAAGAGAAAGTTTTATCCAAGACCATTTTCCCTTTCATCAAAACATAATGTTTTACATGCTTTCTTCTTGCATGGTACTATGCAATCTGTTGTTTTTTTCTGTATAACATTTAGCAGAATTGTAAATAAAGTATATCTAATGCCAAATTCTTTAAGATAACAAATATGATTTGTAATGTATCTGTGTAGATTTTTTCTACAGAACTACCAACATATCCTGGCCTTAGTTTTTGCTGTAAAGGAGATCAATGAAAACAATCACATTTTATTCAACATGACTCTGGGTATGCACCTCTCTAACAGTTATTCCATGGCAAGATGGACCTACTTGGCTTCAATGGAGCTCCTCTCAACACGGGGCAGATTTATCCCCAGTTATAAGTGTGATACTAAGGACTGGGCAGTATCTGTCATTGCAGGACCTAACTCTGACATCTATCCCTTCATGGCAAACATTTTGAATGTCTACAAGATGCCCCAGGTAAGATTTGCTCTTGAAATACATATCATGGGCTGTGACAATAATTTTGAGACATAGGAGGAAGAACTGTAGCCCAGACAATGATCTGCTAAAAAAAATCTGAGCCGAAACCAATTTGAGAAAGCATCTCAGAATTGACTCCAGGAAGGAAGGAAGGAAGGAAGGAAGGAAGGAAGGAAGGAAGGAAGGAAGGAAGGAAGGAAGGAAGGAAGGAAGGAAGGAAGGAAGGCTGGCTCGTTCTGTAATATGAAGATCAAGATAAATCTTCCCAAGTGCTAATACATTGAATTGCTTAATCAAGCCCACGAATACTTAATGCTATTATTAAAACATGGTGAGAAAAAGAATTGATGAATAGAATAGAATAAAATAGAATAGAATAGAATAGAATAGAATAGAATAGAATAGAATAGAACAGAACAGAATTTTTTATTGGCCAAGTGTGATTGGATACACAAGGAATTTGTCTTGGTCATATGCTCTCAGTGTACATAAAAGAAACCATTAGAGAGCATTTCACCGAGGCAGCCTTCGTCGGCACCATCTTGAATGTTATTAAATTAAATTAAATTAAATTGAATGTTATTAAATGTTAATAAATATATTAACATTTCTATTAAGTGTATTTATAAGTTAAGGAATCATAGCATTTTAATTAGTTTGGATTCAGATTTAGTAGTAAATCGAATATAGTACCTAAACATATCTATGTCATATGGTCGCCACTGCATTGTTCATGACATTGATGATTTGTGTTGTTTTGCTTAAATGTCATTTTGTAGATGAAACCAGTAGGTGGGAAATGCTTTCAGACTTGCAAGATTGTGGGTTCATGGTCTGGATTACCTCAAATGATTGACATCAATCTTGCCCACCTAAAAGTGCTTCCCTCTTCAGCAGCTTTTACACTGCAATAAATTAGGAAGAGTCAATTCTGAGGTGGTTATATCATTTCTTGAATGAGATGGTTATAGCATTCTTCTTTTAACTGTTTTTATTAAAGTCTATTATATGATAAAATATATCATCAATATTTTTGAAATCAAGAATGGTAAAGAAAAAGAAAGATAAAGTCAAGAGAAATCAAGAAAGAAAAAGAAAAGAAACAAAGATGTAGAAAGAAAAATATAAACCAATGGTTTCTGATTTTTTTAATTTTATTTTTATCTTCTTTATCTTTAATTTTTAAAGTTAGTCTGTTCACTTCAGCATACTCCCAATTTTTTCTAATTACAACCTCGTCTGGTGGGATGTTCATATTTTTCCAGTATTTAGCATATGTGATCCTTGCTGCCGTCAGTACATGTAATGCTAAATATGTGGTCGCTTTATCATAGCTATATAGATAGTGTACCTAAGAGGCATGTTTCTGGTTTGAATTCAATATTTTGTTCAGTTATTATTTCCAGCCAGTTATGTATGTTCTCCCAATATTTTCTTGCTTTACAGCACATCCACCACATGTGATAATAGGTGCCTGGGATCTGGTTGCATTTCCAGCATTAGGTGGATAGGTTATTGAACATTTTCGCCAATCTCGCAGATGGTAAATGCCACCTGTAAAACATTTTGTATAGGTTTTCTTTGTAGGCCAAGACCATAGTCAATTTGTAATTGCTGTCCCAAAGTTTTTGCCATTTCTCTAAATCTATATTATAACTGAAATTTTTTGCACAGGCAATCATTGTTTCTTTAACCATTTCTTCCTCCATTTTATAGTTCAGTAAATAATTATATGTTTTTTTAATCACTTTTTCATCTGTCCCATTAACATTTTGTCAAATGTTGTTGGTTCTTTATTTACACTCTATGTTCTAGCGTCTTTCTCATATCATGACTGAATCGGGAAATAAGGCTACCAAGCTAGATCTACCGCTTGGTTCTGAAGTTGTTGCCTAGATTTAAGGTTTCTGATTTTTTTTAGTCTCAGTCGGGTATATGAAAAAGCTACAACCTCAATCTTTTCTTTACATTTCCAGTTAAATCAAACCATTTCTATAACAACAAAGTTGATCAAATCATCAAAATCTAAAATCAGTTTCATTTTTTCTCCATTTTAAATGTAAATTCAGAAGTGGTTTCCAGGCGAAAACAAAACTAAGTAAATTGTTCCCTTTAATTAAAAACGGTCGATTTTGACATCCTGGTCACAAATGAATGCATTTCTGTCTTTAGCTTTGTAATTATACCACTTCTAAACATCAGATATTTATGACCAAGATTAGATATCTATTAATGTTTGCATTAATGTTTAGAACAAAGACCATGAATTAAGAACAGATTTTTCAAAAATAAAAGACTTCAATTTGGAAAACCATGTGTGTCCCCCCCTTTTTTTTTTACATTTAGCTGATATATGGATCTTCTCCTATGCAAGATGACCAGATACAAGCTGCTTTCTTCCATTGCTTTTTCCCAGATGGAGACCAACAGATTGTGGCTATTCTCCAGTTGCTGTTGTATTTTAGCTGGAAATGGATTGGGCTGATTCGCCAAGCTATTGAGAGTGGAGACAGATTCATTCAAAACACTGTTCCTTTGTTTTCCAAACAAGGTATCTGCTTTGCATTCATGAGAGAGATGCCCATGGAAACATCTTCTAATGATGTAATGGAATCCTATAAAGTTTATACCGAAATGTTCATTATTATCATGAAGAGCACTACCAATGTCATTATCCTATATTGTGAAAACCAAGTCACAGTCGCTTTTAGAATGTTGCCCTATTTTACAGAATTTGGAGAGTTGCCCATTGAGAGAAAAGATAAAGTTTGGATAATGCCAGCCCAGATGGAGTTTACATCTCTTCCCTTTCAAAAAACTATCGCTATGGACATTTTCCATGGTGTTATAAGTTTTGAAGTTTCTTCCAAGGAGATTTCTGGATTTAATAAATTCCTTCAGATGAGAAAACCAACTTCAGAAGCAGAAGACCATTTAATGAGAGTGTTTTGGGAAGTGGTTTTTGAATGTTCTTTTCCTAAAGATAATTTAGATGAAGATGCTGGGAAGCTGTGCACTGGAGAAGAGAAGTTGGAAAATCTACCTAAGTCTGTCTTTGATACCACCATGACTGGACAGAGTTACACCATCTACAATGCAGTTTATGCTGTGGGACATGCTTTACAAGCCATGTTTTCCCCCAAACACACAACAAGAGCAAAAGTTGGGAGAGAAATG
Organism: Ahaetulla prasina; assembly: GCF_028640845.1. Lineage (NCBI taxonomy): Eukaryota > Metazoa > Chordata > Lepidosauria > Squamata > Colubridae > Ahaetulla > Ahaetulla prasina. Next base: position 12,880,054 of record NC_080542.1, on the reverse strand, counting down.
CTTTTGACTCAAAAGGCATGGCAGGTAATAAGATTGAATGAACATTTCCCATTGCTCTTCTTGCTAATGCAGTGCTTTGTCCTACTTTTATGAATACACCATTGACATGTATGATTTTAAGTCTCCGGCTACTCCTTTTCCCCTATCCTTTTGGGATGTAGAGAAACCTTTGTAACTGTGAATAGGTAACAAGGCTACAACAATGATACAACAATATGGAGGCCATATCATATCTTATACAACTTATCATATCCAAATACATTTTACTTAGTTACAATTTCTGCCAAAGTATTCTTTTTCCATATTTTTAATCATATCTTAATATTTCTATGCTTGTTTATATAAATCACATCTTTTGCCCTCAGGTTCTAATTTCTCCATTTTTACTGATATATATTCTCTTTTATTATTTTTAAAATAATTCAATCTTTATCCAGATATGTTCAAACATATTCAAGGTTGCCTTTCTTCCATTTCATCTTTTTTGTTTCACAGCAATCTTTCTTCTCTTTCTCTTTCCTCTCCCTCCCTTCTTTTAACCTTCCTACTTTCTTCCCTCCTCTCCTACTCCTTCTCTACTTCCCTTCTTTTTTCCCCCTCCTCCTTTCTTTCTCCCTATCTAACCTTCTCTCCTACTCTTATTTCCCCTCCCTTTCTTCCTCTCCTCTTCCCTTTTTTCTATTCTTCTCTCTCCTTCTCTCTTTCTTCCGTCTCTACTCCTTCTTATCTCTCTCTATTGCTGTATTCATTTTCAATTCAGTATTTTTCACTATGGTATCCAGACAACCCCGATTTTTCCTCCATTTATTGAATGTATTTCTCAGAATTTCCCTCATATATTTTAATTATTAACAATGAATTTCAATTTATTACATTTTTACCTTACAACCTTTTAGTTAGTTCAATCTTCCACCTCTTCTTTTCTTTAAATCCTTATTCCCAGTTCAATAATTGTTTTTCTCTTTCATTAGTATATATCATTTACTAACATTTCAATTTTGTTCAATTTTAAATCTCACTTTCAATTATTTTCACCCATAAACCATTCTATCTCTCACATTTCATTTGATGGTCTATTTTTCATTTTGCATTAAACAGTATATTTCTTCTTTTTTGCTTCTTACATACTGTACACTTCATTTCATCCTTGCTTATTTCCATTTTACAATAATCTATATATTTCTTCTAATTTACTTCTTGCATACAGTTTCTACTACTAATATCCTTCCCTTAAATCAAGCTATTGATGTTTTAATTTCCTTTCTGCTATCCATTTTTCTTCCCCTTTTAATCATTTTCTTTTGGTCTCTCCAAAATTCCATTTCTTAATGTTTTTCTCCCTTTCTCCCTTTCTCTTATCGTCTTCTTTTTCTTTTTCTTGTAACTTTCTTTCTGTCTCCTTTCTCTAATTTTTACTCTTTTAATTTTCCCCATTAATCTTTTCCCATTTCCTTCTCTTCTCTTCTGTTTTGAGATATACTTCCCCATATCCATTTTTATTCTATCACTGTCGATCCCAGTGTAATCATCTATATTTTTATCTTCAATTATTTCCTTTTCAACATTGTATTCTTGCTCCTTTTGCTTCTCACTCATATTTTCTTTTTCCCTTTTTTTGCATTCTAATATAATCCTCCACTTCTTTATTTCCCTTAAATGCTTCTCACACCTTTTGAAACATCTCCCTAAGATCCTTATACTCATGCTTCTGACTCTCCATGTTATTAATTTAAAGAGAAAGGATTTTTAAATTTATTATTTTAGCTTATGTATAATTCAAATTCAAGTCCATATAATGTCTCTTTTTTCTTTCCAAATAATGTCCAATTCAAATGTTCATTTAAACCGTTCCAGTTTGTGTCTTTATTCTTTCCACTCCTTTTTGAAATCGTGCTCCAGCTATTTAAACAAATACTCCTCCAGTATCCACGATGGTCTGAGTAATGCAATACTTTCTTTCCACCAGCAGATGTCTCTCTCCAATTCACAAATCCCCCGTCAAGAAAATGTCAATTGTTAATCCACAAAATAATAAATACTTCCTTTTCTTCAATTAAATCCTTTTGTTGTTAAAGAATGCTTTTCCTCAGTTGTCTTTTTCTTTTAATTATTTTTAGTTCCTTCCAAGTCCAATTTTAAATCCAGATGGAAAGTGTTCCTTTTAGGGCTTTAATCTTAAAGTTCCTCTTTGTTTTTTGTTCTCCTTCACTTTGAATTCCCATGTGCCATTTAGCCACTAATATCAGGTTGGGACTTCTTTCAAGCTTTAAAAATGTTTCCTTCTTACCTGTGAGTTGGCCAATCACTTACCCGGTAACAATACTCAGTTCAATCGCTGTTCCTGCTCAAATCTTAGCCCAGTTGCCCCAGCTTGTAGCAGTCATTTCAATGGCCGCCGCCCCTGCTGCCAGGTCAAAGAGCTGTCTCCGACCTTTTGAGGAACTTGCCTGTTCTTCTTGGTCTTCCGAGGCACCTCACTCTCTCCCCCATACCTCCAAGACAGTTCCGGTCCAAAGACCCCCCAAAAGCAGTTTGTCTGGTTGGGTTTTCGCAAAGCTCATCGGAACTTCGCTATTTCCCAACCAGTATCGCCGTGACACTTCCGGTTTCTCCGTTTGGAACAGGTTCAAAACACCTGGGACAGGGGAGAAACATGGATGAAGGTTGAAAAACACTAATTGTATTAATGAACTCAGTTGTTTTAAATCAATATCCATCTTAATACCATTGAAATTGATCTCCCTCCCTCCCTTCTTTCTTCCTCCCCCTCTCTCCTTCCTCCCCCTCCCCTCCTCTTACATTCTTTTTATTACCAACCTTTGCTTCATTTTAGTTACATCACTATTTGAGAACCATGTCATTTAATAACACTGCAGGAGAGAAAATTTCCTTTAATGAAAATGGGGATTTAGACACTGGATTTGACATTATCAACTGGGTCACATTCCCAAATGAGACTTTTGTTAAAGTCAAAGTTGGAAAGATCGACCCAGCGGCTTCTCCAGATAAGGTATTGACCATTCCTGCACAAGACATCACATGGCCTTCCGTGTTTAACCAGGTATTTCCTGCTCAGATTTCAAACTGTATATTCTTCCCTTTGCCTTCTTGTTTCCAGAATGGATCTTACCTTTAAAGTTGTCAGGCCAAAAACTACAAAGACGAAGGAATAATGACCAGAGATTTTGAAATATAAAGACTTAAATCTCTGTATAGCAAAATAATTTACTGGTATATCCTCATTAAATCTTAATGGTTATAGGAGAATTTAATCCAATAGCTGCTGTCTATTTCTGCTGGCATTTCAAGCTTGTCTAGTTTAAAAATATATTTGAAAGTTGCTAAAGTATTTAAAGCTATCATATAATTCACAAAATAATAACATAAGAAATATCTCAGTTTGTCTGTTAAACAGTCCCATTAATCTGAATGTTGATTTTCCCCACAAAAAAATAATAATATTTTCCCCTTAGTCTTCTCCTTTCTTAAATGCCATGTCCAGATTTTAAAGTTTTCATTTGATAATCATTGTATCTGGGGAGCAGTCAGCCTTTATTTGATCCAGGGATTGATTATCCTGACTGGGAAATGCCCAGCCAGGGAGAAAGAAGAAATCAAGCAGGGATTTATTTGTTTGTTTGTTTGTTTGTTTGTTTGTTTGTTTGTTTGTTTGTCAAACATGTACAAGATAACAAGTATAGGTATGAACACAAACATGAACAAAGGAAGTAAATACAGATAAATGGGGACAGTAACACAGGGATGGTAGGCATGCTAGTGCACTTATGCAGGCCCCCTTTACAGAGCTCTTAGGAATGGGGTAAGGTCCACGGTAGTTTGAGATTGAAGCTGAGAGTGTTTGAGGCTGTAACAATGGAGTTGGGTAGAGCATTTCAGGTGTTGACCACTCTGTTGCTGCAATTGAGTTTGAAGCGTTTTACCTTGAGTTTGTATCGATTGCTTGTCTGTGTATTATTGTGGCTGAAGCTGAAGAAGTCATTGACAGGCAATACGTTATAGCAGACAATTTTGTATACTATGCTTAGATCGAACCGCAGGTGGTGCAGTTGCAGAAACTGACAACGCCCAAAATTTCAAGCCTGGTAGCATAGGGAATTCTATTGTGAGTAGAGAAGTGGAAGTATTCTTCTTTTGAAATACCTCCGAACCTGCTCAATTGTGTTACTGTCCCATATAAAGTGTGGGTTCCAGGTGGTCAAGCTGTATTCAAGAATTGGTTTGGCAATACAGTGTTATTAGAGAAGAAACTTCCCAAAATTAATTTAACAATTCTTAATGCCTTTTTGGCAATGCTGATACACTGAGCTCTGGGACTGAGATTGTTTGAGATGAGCACTCCTATGTCCTTGACAAAGGGAGGGTCATCTACGTGGTCATTTCTGCCCAACTTGTATTTGGTGTTCTGATTTTTATTGCCAATGTGTAAGACAGAGCATTTATTAGTTGAAATTTGGAGTTTCCAATTGCGCGACAGTTCTGACATATTGTCAATTAGCCTGAATCACAAGCAATCAAGGACCCACATCCTCCCAAGCTCCATGGAACCTTATCTATATGTTTCCCAGGGAAGGCAAGAAGTCTGGAGAGATTCCTGTATTATAAATAGTATTTATTTGTTTATTTATTTATTTATTAGATTTTTATACCGCCCTTCTCCCGAAGGACTCAGGGCGGTGTACAGCCAGAATAAAAACAAAATATATACAATTTAAAACAACATTTAAAAAGAGCAAATTTTAAAGGCTGATTATTAAAATTTAGATTTAAAATTTAAAAAATATTAAGAATACCCAATTAAAATTCATCAATAATTATGCCAGTCCCGCTTTAATGAATAAATATGTTTTGAGCTCACGACGGAAGGTCCGAAGATCAGGCACTTGACGCAAGCCAGGGGGAAGTTCGTTCCAGAGCGTCACTGCCCCCACAGAGAAGGCCCTACTCCTGGGGGCCGCCAGCCGACACTGTTTGGCGGACGGCACCCTGAGGAGACCCTCTCTGTGAGAGCGTATGGGTCAGTGGGAGGCAAAGGGTAACAGCAGGCGGTCTCGTAAGTACCCGGGTCCTAAGCCATGGAGTGCTTTAAAGATAGTTACCAGAATCTTGAAGCGCACCCGAAAGACCACAGGAAGCCAGTGCAAGCTACGGAGCAGCAATGTCACGTGGGAGCCACTAGCGGCTCCTGTTACTACTCACGCAGCCGCATTCTGGACTAACTGCAGCCTCCGGGTGCACCTCAAGGGCAGCCCCATGTAGAAAGCATTGCAATAATCCAGCCTAGACATAACCAGAGCGTGAGTGACCATGCATAAGGCCATAAAATAGTCCATAAATCAATCAGAATAGAGCTGAAAGGGATCTTGGCAGTCTTTTAGTCCAAACACTTGAACTATTTGAACAAGTCGAACTAGTCAATTTGAATTCTTCATGTGTTGATCTATTGAACATAGTACATAGAATAATAAAGTTGGAAGCAACCTTGGAGGTCTTCTAATCCAACCCCCTGCTCAAGTAGGAGACTCTACATCATTGTCCAGTCTCTTTTAGAAAGACTCCAGTGATGGAGCACCCACAACTTCTGAAGGCACGCTTTCCATTGGTTGATTACTCTTGTCGTTAGGCTATTTCTCCTTACTTCTTGGTTGCTTGACTCCTTGGTTAGTTTTAATCCATTGTTTCTCATCTTGCCTTTTGGTGCTTGGGAAAATAGTTTTATCCCCTTGTCTTTATAGGAACCCTCAAATATTGGAACACTGTTATTATTTCACCCCTAGTCCTTCTTTTTCCTTAGACTAGACATACCCAATTCCTGTAACCATTCTTCATAGGTTTTAGCCTCCAACCTCCTAAACATTCTTGTTGCTTGCTTGCTTGGGCCTGAGAGTTATTTTTGCCATCTATGTTCCTCTTGATATTAATGTGAAATCTGCATCATATGCAACTATCTATCTTTTTCTTTCTTCTTTATCCTCTATGTCCTCAATTCCAAGACATGCGTTATAGGTGGCCATCTTTTAAACTTGTCACCAAAATATCCTCATTCTTCATCCTTTTTTTTAAAAAAGTCATTTGGTTTCTTTCCTAGAATCTCTTCTACATGTCTTCCGTGTATTGTCCACTTTGCTTGTTATTGAATCCTTGGAAACAACCGCAAAATCCTTTCCTCTATTACCTTCAGTTGTATGTTCGAACAAGCCTGCAGCTACTTTTTACACCTTTTACACTTTTTTTCTTATTTGTTTTAAAAACATTCTTTTTCTTTTACTTCCAAAGTGAGGGCTGAACCAGCATTTTTCTTTCCTTCAGCAACAGATGAATGGCCACCTACCATTTTGGGGACACTAGAAATAATACGATTGTCCTCAGCCTATTCTAAGATGCTGGGAAGGCTATTTCTAATCATGCTTTATTTTCCCATATCAAAAGCAAAGGTTCCCCCCATCTGCTATCTTTCCTATGGATGCTGGTTTACTCTGGCAAGTATGCCCACTCCACCATTCTCAAACTCCGCTTTCTTTTTTCAATGGTCTTTCATTTGGACTGTCTGGATGGTTATTATTACTTACATTTATTCATTAAACATGAAACTCAGTCAACTGAACATTTAAAAATGTGTCACAAATACTATTGACTGGTGCTAATGGTTGATATGGGTTGCTGCCAGCATCCTAGGTATCAACCAAGTACCTTCTTAAATATATGATGTTCCGAGTAGTGCAGTTTTTTTGCAGTTCTGCTGGTGGTATTGCAGGAAGCTGTAATTTCTTGAAGTGTTTTGTAAAATTCTTGTACATGGTACCAAGGACCCCAATGACAATTGGTATCGCTGTTATATGTTTTATCCATAGCAGCATTGTTTGATGGCCAGGTCACAATATTTCGTGATTTTTACCAGTTCTTTTTCTTCAACTCTAGTGTCTCCTGCTACAGCGATATCAATAAACTTGTTGTTGTTGTTGTTGTTGTTGTTGTTGTTGTTGTTGTTGTTCTTCTTCTTCTTCTTCTTCTTCTTCTTCTTCTTCTTCTTCTTCTTCTTCTTCTTCTTCTTCTTCTTCTTCTTCTTCTTCTCCTCCTCCTCCTCCTCCTCCTCCTCCTCCTCCTTCTTCTTCTGGTGGCATTCAGCAGTAGAGTGGTAAAATGCTTAAAAAGAGTCAGCAGAGGAATAGTGAAATGCAGAAAACAGGAATAAATACGGTAGATGGGGGTATGAATTTATAAAGGATTAGAGGGACATGATAGCAGTCTTCCAATATTTGAGGGGCTGTCATAAAGAAGAGGGGGTCGACTTATTTTCCAAAGCACCAGAAGGCAAAACTAGAAACAATGGATGGAAACTAATCAAGGACAGAAGCAACCTAGAAATAAGGAGAATTTTTCTGAATGAGAACAATCAGCAACTTGCCTTCAGGGGTTATGGATGAACCCTCACTGGTGGCTTTTAAGAAGAAATTGGACTGATTTGTCTGATATAGTATAGGGTCTGCTAGTACAGGGTCTGCTCTTTGAGCATGGGGTTGGACTAGAAGACCTCCAAAGTCCCTTTCATCTCATTTCAAGTTAGGTTCAAAGCACATTTTTCCCTCTACCCATAAAAGTACCCACGGTGTATTTTTACACATTGTATTTTTAAGATCCCTTCCAACTCTGATGATGATGGGGAGGAGGAGGAGGAGGATAATGGATGTGGATTCTGCCAATTTCCCCTTTATGTCCAAAATGACAGGAAGAATGGTGAAATTGTTGTTCTTACTTTGTTACTTTTCTCAATACGACATTCAAGTTGAATGTTCTAAAACTTTTGAGTTTTAATAAATCCTGGTTTCACTTCCTGATAGATTCTACCTCTTTCTGTTTGCAATGACCATTGCTATTCTGGGTGGAGGAAGATGAAAATAGAAGGGAAGCCATTTTGCTGTTATACTTGCCTTCCATGTGCAAAAGGAAAAATTTCAAACCAGATGGGTAAGAGTTGTGTTGTGCAAAACTATTCAGTCTTCTTTTCTGTGATTCAAAATGCTAATTTCCAAACCTTCTACAACTGACTTCTAATGAGGTGATCAAACCAATGATACAACTGTCAGGGTTCCATGTAACAGACCCAACGCAATGAAAACTCTGAGGCCAAGATGCTCCCCAAAGTCCAAATTGACATTTTGACATGACATATTGGCACATATGGTGAAAACCAACTCTGAAGGTCCCAAGGTTTTCCCCACTCAAATTAAATCCAAAGTTCCTTCCCCCAGTCCACATGTCTATCATATCAGGGGTGGGATTCAGCCAGTTCGGACTGGTTCACACAGAGGCTCTGGGTGGGTGAAAAATGGGCCTCCCGGAAGTTCCAGATGTCTAGAAATGAGCCCGTTTCTGGCCTCCAGAGGACCTCCAGAGCCCAGTGGGAAGCCGTTTTTGCCCTCCCAGCGGCTTGAGGAAAGCCTCTGGAGCCCGGGGATGGTAAAAATGCCTCCCCACCATGGTGCAGGAGGCTGAGTAGGCCACACCCACCATGACCACACCCACCCAGCAACTGGGCTGAGAACCAGTTGCTAAAATTTTTGAACCCTACCCTTGCATCACATGGTACAACCAGGTCACAGTCCAAACTCCAGTTGGTTTCAATTCATGCCTCCCCAGCACCCGGTGGGAACGTCCTTGATTCCCAAGAGAAAGAATTTTATTTTGGCTACAGGTCCCCAGCTATCTCTACTCCTTTCTGCCATTTCCAAAGCTCCAACCAGCCTCGCTGTGGCAGCCCTAAAGTGGGTCCAAAATGGCTACAAGGTTGACAATATAAATACTAAAAATGAAAGGGTTACCACAAACAATATCTAAGTATCAGAAGATCAGCATATTTAAAAAATCGCACTAAATATAAATAGCCATTATTTAATTAGGAAAAAATTAAACCCAGTAATTAACCTTCAATTCTGCTACCTGAGCATTTCTAGAAATTGACCATAATGTTTTGATTTTTCCAGATGCGGTTGACTGCTTTCAATGTTCAGAAGACCAATATCCAAACAAGGCTCAAAACCTTTGTATTCTAAAAACAACCACCTTCCTGTCTTACAATGAGCCACTGGGAATCACCTTGGCCACTGTTAGTCTCTTCCTTTCTTTCCTCACAGCTTTGGTGCTGGGGGTCTTCATTAAACAGAGAAACACCCCCATTGTCAAAGCCAACAACAGGAGCCTCACTTACATTCTTCTCATTGTTCTCCTGCTTTCATTCCTTTGCAGTTTGCTCTTCATTGGGCAACCTGACCAAGCAAAATGTTTCATGAGACAAGCTGCTTTTGGCATCATATTCTCTGTAGCCCTTTCTTGCATATTAGGGAAAACGATCCTTGTTGTTCTTGCTTTCATGGCCACCAGGCCAGGTTCCAAAACGAGGAAATGGGTGGGGAATAAACTGTCTTTTTCTATTGTCCTGTTTTGCTCCCTGGCACAATTTACCATTTGTACAGTGTGGCTGACAATTTCTCCCCCATTCCCAGATTCTGACATGCACTCTATAGCTGAAGAAATTGTCCTACAATGTAATGAAGGTTCAACCACAATGTTTTATACAGTGCTTGGCTTTCTGGGGTTCTTGACTGCTGTCAGTTTCACTGTGGCCTTCCTAGCTAGGAAGTTACCAGATAGCTTTAATGAAGCCAAATTTATCACCTTCAGCATGTTAGTCTTTTGCAGTGTCTGGATATCATTTGTTCCAACCTATTTGAGTACCAAGGGGAAATATATGGTGGCTGTGGAGATCTTCTCCATTCTGGCTTCAGCAACTGGATTACTGAGCTGCATCTTTTCCCCCAAATGCTACATCATTATTATGAGACCCAATTTGAATACAAAGGGACAGTTAATAAAAAAATAATCCTGAATATGAAGTTCAATTTGCTCATTTATTCCATGCAGCCTTCCCTCCTACTCTAACAAAATAATACAAAGTGACATTAATGAAGACCTTTATTTTCTCCAAGCTGAATTCTCTACATTTGGTCTTTAAGATACTACCTAGAAATTTAAGCACTGCCTGAAGCCTTGCCCTGATCACTTTCATGACTGCTGCTATCTCTTATGGCAGCCTTTTTCTACTAAGTCATGCCTTCTCAAAATATCTATAGCACAGCAGAATTCAATTTTCTTTGATTCTCAGAATGCACCTTCTCCTGCAAAGCCATTTATCCTTGTTTCCTTTTTCCAACCATATACATTTCTTGGATCCAAATAATGGATCTAAGTAATGTATCCCGTTAACATTACTCAAAGTAAATTCCTTCTAATTCCCAAAGATCTGAGTAATTTATAGAGACTTGCTCAACTAAGCTTTGCTCCAGCATATGATTATTTCCTAGGCTGCTTAAGGAAAAATGTTACTTATTGTTAGACAAAATGTTTAGGAAACCAAAGACACAGGAAATACTCATGAATTTGCAGCTAGGCACTATAAATAAATGAATAATGATAGACACAACCCCGCAAAGATTAAGAGGATAGGAGTGAAGATTGTGAAATCCAAAAGCAGGTCATAATTGAGGTCTAAGTGGGTACAAGTTTTTCATCAATGCATGGCATTATGAATCGGAATTATGAGTAGGTTATGAGAAAATGTACTTTTATAGAATCATAGAAAACTATGGGAGAAAAAGATCTATTAGTCCATTGAGTCTGCCCTTTACATTTATTTGTTTTTTCTTTTCTTTTTAATGTATTTTTTAATTATTATTTTTAGATCATAGTTTTTTTTTATTTTATTTTTTACTTTTCACTTGCCATATATCTTTCTGTATAAGGAGATGGAGATGGCAATAAGCAATTACATAGTCCTTTATATTCTAAAATATTAATAGTGAATAAATTGATTGGCAAACTGACAGTTCATTTTGGCCATGTTGTTAAAAATGTTTAGTTTAATCATTTAGTTCTCAGAATATAAAATACAATAATTAAGAATATGTAAAAAAAGTAATCTATGTGCCTTGGATTAAAATATGCTGAAAATAATGACTCTCATTGGTTTAACTTTGACTGTCTTTATAATTGTAGCCCAATTATGAACTTAACTCCCGGTACAAAGAATAAATCAAGTAGAATGATATAACTAGATTAGAAATAACAGAATAACAGAATTGGAAAGAACCTTGGAGGGCTTAGATTATAACTCCCTGCTCAAGCAGGAAACCCCATACTAGTTCAGAGAAATGGTTGCCCAATTTTTTCTTAAAAACCTGTCTTGGAGCACCCACAACTTCTGAAGGCAAGTTATTCCAATGATTAATTGTTCTAGGTAATTTAAAAATTAATTTCAAATTAATTGTGTCAGGAAATTTCTTCTTAGTTCTACATCAGGTCTTTGCTTAATAAGTTCCATCTATTGCTTCTTGTCCTGCCTTCAGATCCTTTGGAGAATAGACTGACCCACTCTTCTTTGTGTTAACCACTTAGATATTACCATGTTTCCCCCCAAAATAGGACCTACCCTAAAAATAAGCCCTGGTATGATTTTCACACCTGTGCCTGTGTTCTACCCCAAATATAAGCCCGAGTAAAAGAAATGGGTGTGCCCTGCACAAGAGGCAGCGAGCATGCATGGGCTGATGGTATCTGGTAGCAGCCGCAGACTGCATAGCACAGGTGAGTTGATTACTTGTACAAACAGCAGATGGAGGCAGAGATGTGGGAAAAGCCAAGAGTCGATGGGCTGGAGCAGTGGCCAGTCATGAGAGGCTTGTCTTCACATGGTGGCATCAGCAGTAGATGGAGGCAGAAGCAGAGGACAGAAGGCAGGTGATCCAGACATGCCCTGTGGGCCACAGGCAAGCTGAGAGATGTGAATACAAGCCTACCGGAGTGTCAGGCAACTACAGGAGGCCCATCTTCACATCTCTCAGCTTGCCTGCATCCTGCACAGTGCATTCGAATCACATGCCTTCTGCCCTGCGCCTCTGCTTCTATTGGCTGCTGGTGCCCCCATGGGCCCTCATGCCTGCTGACTTTTGGCAGCTGCTGCACACTGCGGGCTCATATCTAAATGGTTGTCCACTAGGACTCCAAGATCCCTTTCACAGTTACTATTATTGAGCAAGGTACCACATATACGGTACCTGTGCATTTTGTTTTTGCCTAAATGTAGAATCTTACTTTTTTCACTGTTGAATTTCATTTTGTTAGTTAGCGCCCAATGTTCAAGTCTGTCAAGATCCTTCTGTATCTTGAGCCTAACTTCTGGAGTGTTGGCTATTCCTGTCAGATTGGTGTCATCTGCAAATTTGATGAGTTCCCCATCTATCCCCTCGTCCAAGTCATTGATGAAGATGTTGAAGAGTACTGGGCCTAAAACAGAGCCTTGGGGTACTCCACTGCATACTTCCCTCCATGTGGATGTAGTTCCATTGAGGAATACACACTGAGTGCGGTTGGTCAGCCAGCTGCGAATTCATCTGGTGGTAGTGCTGTCTAACCCATATTTTTCTACTTTGTCTAGTAGTAGGTTATAGTCTACTTTATCAAATGCTTTGCTGAAGTCCAAGTAAATTATATCGATAGCATTCCTCTGGTCTACTAATTTTGTCATTTTGTCAAAGAATGCAATGAGATTAGTCTGGCATGATCTGTTTTTGACAAACCCATGTTGGCTTTTGGTTATCAATTTGTTTGCTTCTAGGTGTTCAATGATTTGTTGCTTGATTATCTTTTCCAGAATTATCCCTGGTATTGAGGTCAGGCTGATAGGTCTGTAGTTTCCTGGATCTGTTTTTTTTTTCCTTTTTTGAAGATGGGAACTACATCAGCTCTTTTCCAGTCCTCTGGCAGTTCCCCTGTGCTCCAGGATCTTTGAAAGATATAGTTCAGTGGTTCTGAGATCTCGTCTTCTAGTTCCTTCAGAACCCTGGGGTGTAATCCATCCGGTCCTGGTGATTTGAACTCGTGTGGGATAGACAGGTGTTCACTTACCATTTTCTTCCCTATTTTAACTTGTGTTCCTAATCTGTTTTTTGTGGTGCTGTTTTTGATAGGTTGGATTGCTTTTTCTTTTTGTGTAAAGACAGATGCAAAAAATGAGATAAGTAGATCTGCTTTCTCCCTGTTGCTTGTAACCTTCTTTCCACTTTCTCCCAGCAATGGGCCAATTGTTTCCTTGACTTTTTTCTTGTTTTTAACATGTTGGAAGTAGCTTTTTTTGTTATTTTTTACTTTTGTCACTAGCCTTTGTTCATTGTGAGCCTTAGCTTTCCTCACTTCATCTTTACAGGCTCGGGCTATTTGCTGATATTCTGCCTTAGTTATTTGCCCCTCTTTCCACTTTTTATACTTGTCCTTTTTGTCTCTCAATTTGTCAGATAGCTCTTTATGCATCCGTGCTGGTTTCTTTTGAGATTTATTATTTTTCTTCTTCACTGGTATTGTGCTAGACTGGGCTTTTATAATCTCACTTTTCAAAATTTCCCAAGCTTCTTGAGTTGTTTTCCCCTTGAGGATTGTCATCCATGGAATCCTTCTCAAGCTCTCTCTAAGTTTATTGAAATTAGCTCTCTTAAAATCCAAGACTCTAATTTGTCTTTGTTCTACTACTTTTGTTTGCATAATGTTGAATTCCAGTATTGCATGATCACTTGCCCCCAAGGTTCCTGTAGCTTCAACACCTTCTATCATTTCATCTCTGTTAGTGAGAATTAAGTCCAATATGGCTGATCCCCTTGTTCCCTTCTCTACTTTTTGGAAAATGAAGTTGTCTGCTAGGTTTGTTAGAAACCTGTTGGATCTTCCACTTGGTGCAGAGTTTGTCTCCCAATTGATGTCAGGGTAGTTAAAATCCCCCATTACTACTGTGATGTGCTTCCGACATACCTTAGCTAGCTGATTAGCAAAAACTTCGTCTACTTCCTCTGTTTGGTTGGGTGGCCTATAGTATAGACCTATGGCAATATCATCCCCTCCCCACTTTGATATTGACCCAAATGCATTCAAGATGATTTTCATAATTGTTGTGCTCTATTTCTGTAGAGATGTAGTTATTTCTTGTATATAGTGCAACTCCACCTCCTCTTTTATTTGGTCTATTTCTTTTAAATAATTTATATCCCTCTAGCTGTATGTTCCATTTGTGGGTTTCATCCCACCAAGTTTCTGTAATGGCAACAATATTATATCTGCCCTCATTTACTTGAATTTCTAATTCACCCTGTTTATTCCTCATACTCTGTGCATTGGAGTATAGACATTTGAGTCCATTTTGATTGACCTTGTGTTTACTGTCTACAAAACTTGTGTTGTGCCTGACTGCCCCTACTTTCTTGCCATCTGTTTGATTAGTGCACATGGTATGGCACTCACTGTTAAATGCTTGATTTTGCTTGATAGCAGGGCTGATAATCTAACCCACACAGACATCTATGTTACATGCACTGATAACCCTATTAATTTTATTAATTTTGGATTGATGGGGACAGAAATTTTCTGTATCATTTAATTCTCTGTCCCCAGTGTTCAATTTAAATGTTTATCCAGAAAATAAACATGTTCATGAGGTGCATGTTCATGAGTTTTTATTATACATAGAAGATATGAGGTCAATAGGTTGTAAATAAAAGGGAAGCAAGATTTTAATCTGTCTTGAAATATATTGACTGAGCATCAGCATGGGAAGACTAAAAGCCGTTTTATTACACTAAATTTCTCTGAAGTTAAAATGGTGAGAAGGGGGTTTAAGGTTACTGTTATGTATTCTTGTCTGTACCTTTAAATATTTGAGCGGGAAATCAGCACGTTGCTGATTGGACGAAGCCTCCAGCAGAACTGTATAAAAGGAGAGGTTTTTCCCCCAGCCTGTTGCTGGGTTCACCCTATATTAAAGAGCTGTTGTCACTACCCTGGTCTCCAGCCTCGTTACTTCCAGAACTTAACACTGGCGACGAAGGTGGGATCTCGAGGCTAAGGAGAACCAGAACCGAGCTGAAGCACGATAGACCCGAACCCAGCAAACACAGGGCAGAAAAGCGGAGATGGCCAGTTACACTCCGCCCGCACCGTTTGACCCGGCTAAAGAGAAATGGGGAACATATATGACCCGTTTCGAAAGCTTTCTAGAAGCCAACGAACTGCAAGGAGTTCCAGATAACCGCAAAAGGGCTTATTTCTTAAGCCACTGCGGTCCGGAGGTCATTGATATCGCGGAAGCCCTGGCAGAGCCAACGCCGTTACAATCGGTGTCGTGGCCAACTCTACAGACTTTATTAAAGAACCACTTCGCACCAACGCCGTCCAAATACGTGCGGCGGTTTGAATTTGGAGAGCGAAGACAGATGGAGGGCGAATCCATAGGTGACTACATGGCCGCCCTCAGGAAAGCGTCCAAGGACTGCGGATACCGCGACCTAGACGAGGTGCTCCTCGAGCAACTCATCCGAGGGGTCCGAGACATCCGTTTGCGGCGGCGGCTGCTAGCAAAGAGCAACCTAACGCTGGTCAACGCTCTGGACGAAGCCAGAGCACATGAAATGTCCACCCAAGCGGCGGAGACACTGCAAAAGCCGGTCCCACCAAAGGCGAGCGCGAAGCCAACCCCAGTGCACCAGGAGGAGGTTCAGACCGAATCCGACGGTGAAGATGAGGAAGGGGTCTGCCGTACCGAGAAACGCGACAAAGGGGACCGAGACGAATGCGGAAGCTGCGGGGGTCAACACCAGCGCCAACGCTGCAAATTTAAGGACGCGACATGGCGGTGTGGGAAGAAAGGGCACCTAGCTCAAGTTTGTCGAGCGGCCCAACCTTCCCGCCGAAAATTTAAATCGGCCAATCAGAGCGCGGAATCGGCAAGGCGACCCGCGATTGGCTCAAACAAAAAAGGCGCGGATTCAAACCAAACAACCGTGGTCATAGGCCGCGCCTCGACCCGAGTGGAGAAGAAGATCTTCACCAAACCAAAAATAGAGGGAGTACGGTGCCGGCTCGAAGTAGACACGGGATCAGCGATCACCATCATGTCCTGGGACACTTTGGCGAAGTCACTGCCGTCAGTCGCGAAGCGCCATCTGCAAGCACAACGGCTACGAGTCCACGACTACCAAGGGAATCGCATCCCTGTTCGAGGGACCACCTCCGTCCGAGTCGAGTACGGACCACACAAAAAGACCCTGCCCATCACGATCGTCGAAGGGACCCTGCCCAGTCTGTTGGGGCTAGACTGGTTTCATGCCCTGGGCATGGGAGTGACTGGCATCTACAGAAGTGACTGTAACCTGAAAGACATTCTCTTTAACGAGTTCGAAGATGTCTTCAAGGACTGCCTGGGCAAGTACAAGGGGACCCCTATTTCCTTCAACTTAGACCCCCAGGTAGCTCCCATTAGGCTTAAGGCGAGGAGAGTCCCTTTTGCCCTTAAACCAAAAATCGATAAGGAGCTAGATAAGCTCATAAATCAGGGGATTTTGGTGCCAGTCGATCACGCAAAGTGGGAGACGCCAATCATCACCCCGATAAAATCAGACGGGTCAATTAGAATTTGCGCTGACTACAAGGCGACGCTTAACAAAGCCTTACAGAAAAGCGCTTACCCGGTTCCCGTGGTGCAACACTTGCTGCACTCTTTGGGGCGAGGGCAAGTCTTTGCGAAGCTAGACTTGGCCCAAGCCTACCAACAACTGCCCGTAGACGCCCGCACAGCCAAAGCCCAAACAATTGTAATGCACAGGGGGGCTTTCAAGTGCACCCGATTGCAATTTGGGGTGAGTGTGGCACCAGGGCTGTTCCAAAACCTAATGGAACGACTTCTGCAAGGGCTCCCCGGGGTAGTTCCCTACTTCGACGATGTCTTGATTTCAGGGGAGAACCTAGAGGAATTGGGGGAGCGTTTAAGAAAGGTTCTGGGCATTTTCCGGACAGCCGGACTAAAGGTCAAGGTAAACAAATGCCAGATAGGGGTCGAATCCGTGGAGTTCTTGGGCTACCGGATAGACAAGAAAGGGATTCACCCCACTGAGAGCAAAGTCAAGGCAATTAAAAAGGCTCCAGCGCCCAAAAATAAAGCAGAGCTACAGGCATTCCTGGGGCTAGTGAATTTTTACGCGGTCTTTTTAAAAAACAAAGCGACCGTTGCTGAACCGCTGCATAGGCTCTTAGGAAAAAATACTGTTTGGTCTTGGGGAAAGTCGGAAAATAGGGCTTTTGAAGCAGTCAAGAACCTGCTCTCAAGTGATAGCCTGCTCATCCAATATCACAACTCATTGCCCCTAGTGCTGGTTTGCGATGCTTCCCCTTATGGGGTGGGGGCTGTACTCAGCCATAGACTTCCAAATGGCACAGAAGCTCCTATAGCTTTTTACTCTAGAACGATGTCCTCCCCAGAGAGGAATTACAGCCAATTAGATAAAGAAGCACTAGCCATTGTGTCAGGGGTGAAAAAATTCCACGAATATGTTTTTGGGCGGGATTTTGAAATCGTGACTGACCACAGACCGCTACTAGGGATACTGGCTGCCGACCGCCCAACGCCTGTGGCACTTTCGCCACGCTTGACCAGATGGACTATTTTCTTAGCCGCTTATTCGTACAAGCTGCAGCATCGACCAGGAAAAGAAGTGGGGCATGCAGACGCGTTAAGCAGATGCCCACTACCAGGGCCTATCAAGACCCCACGCCGGGACGCCCATCCTGCTTATTGACTCTTGACTCTGGCCCAGTCACATCTAAGGAAGTGGCTCGGCATCATACCGACATTATGTTAAGGACTGTACTCGGTTGGGTACAAAGAGGGTGGCCCGCTGCGCCGGGCGAACGCTTTAAGGAATTTGTTAAAAAACGGGATGAGCTCTCGGCTCAAGGGGGGTGCCTGTTATGGGGTGATCGTGTGGTAATCCCAGATAAACTAAGGGGAAAGGTACTGGACCTCCTCCACGAGGGCCACCCAGGGATCGTTCGGATGAAGGGGCTTGCAAGAAGCTATGTGTGGTGGCCACTCATGGATTCAGAGATTGCTGAGAGGGTAGGGAAATGCCAGGCTTGCCAAGAGTCCAGACCCCTACCCCCAACAGCTCCAGTCAGAGAATGGGAAAAACCCCAGGGGCCCTGGTCAAGAATCCACATTGATTTTGCTGGCCCTTTCCATGGCCAAACTTTCCTCGTGGTTGTCGATGCATTCTCTAAATGGTTGGAGATCATACTCATGAAATCCACCACGGCCGAGGCAGTAATCGCAGCCTTGCGCCACTTATTCGCAACCCACGGGTTGCCGGACACTCTGGTGTCCGACAACGGGCCGCAATTCACGGCAGCCCAATTCGAAGAATACTTGGCAGAGGAGGGCATCCGACATGCCCTCTCTGCGCCTTTCCACCCTGCGTCGAATGGCCTTGCAGAGCGTTCCGTCCGGAGCGCTAAGGAGGCATTGTCCAGGCTCAAGCCAGGCGACTGGCAAACAAAGATAGACTTCTTTCTGGCCGTTCAGCACAGAACCCCAAGCACGGCTACAGGCAGAAGCCCAGCCGAATTACTGATGGGACGGAAGCTCCGGTGCCCACTAGACCGCTTGAGTCCCCTTTACACACCAGAGGGTTACAAGGGGGAAATAGACAACACAAGGGAATTTGACATAGGCGACCGAGTGTGGGCCCGCAACTACGGGGACGGCCCGAGTTGGCTTGCAGGGCAAATAATTAAAACAACCGGCCCAAAATCATACTTGATCGAATTACAAGACAACCGAGTATGGAGGCGCCACATAGATCAGATAAGGAGACGAATAACTGAACAAACTAAGCCACAGGAAACAATTTATGACCCCTCCTTATTTGAACCCACAGCTGACCATGACCCGGGGGAGGCGCAAGACTTAGCTGAGGTCCCAGAGGTCCAGCGACGCCATCAGGTTCCCGAGGGAAATGACAGGGAAAATTACAAAAGTAATCCAGGGCCGGTTGGCCAAGAAAAAGAATCTGTAAATAATCCAGGGCCCGACGGCCTAGAAAAAGAGCTGGGAGGAGAAAACAGACCCTCCGAACAGCTCAAAACACCACCCAGAACTGAACCGCGCAGGTCTGAGAGAACTAGGAGACGCCCAGGTTATTTGCGTGACTACGTCGAAAAATAACATGTAAATAAAATGTAAATAGAGGCAAAGTGTTTTCTGGGAGGGGAGGAGTGTTATGTATTCTTGTCTGTACCTTTAAATATTTGAGCGGGAAATCAGCACGTTGCTGATTGGACGAAGCCTCCAGCAGAACTGTATAAAAGGAGAGGTTTTTCCCCCAGCCTGTTGCTGGGTTCACCCTATATTAAAGAGCTGTTGTCACTACCCTGGTCTCCAGCCTCGTTACTTCCAGAACTTAACAGTTACAATGTAAGGGAAAAACCTAGCATTATAGAAAAGTGATTGACTCTGCAGATATTTTTATATTTCCCTATTATGAGTGTAATTATCTTGTCCTTTAGATCACCTATTGTTTATATACTCCACCATTAAATGATACAAGCCATCCATCTTTCTTATACCGCATGGTACCTAATGAAACACATCAGTTTCGATGGAAATGGATTGGGATCATGGCCATGGATGACGATAAAGGAGAAACGTTTATGCAGACCTTGGAGAAAAGCTTTTCTGATAATGGAATCTGCACTGCCTTCTCTGAACGAATGCCGCTCCAAAGCAATATTTTAGGTGTTGTTAATTTCAATGACATGTTCAGGGAAATGGCCCTGTTGCTGAGTAAACCAAGCGTCAACGTCTGTGTTGTAAGTGCTGATGCTCACATGATGTTAGATTTGCAGCTAGTGCTCAATTTTGCCGAAACAGACATGAAGCTGCCTGTGCAGAAAGTATGGGTGCTGACGGCCCATTGGGATTTTTCAGTGGAGCCCTTTTTAAACAATTTAAATATGCAAATCTTCCACGGCGCCTTGTCCTTTGCTAGTCACACCTCGGAGATGTCAACGTTTCAGAATTTCCTTCTATTTCAGGACCCCCATTCTCTTACCGATCATTTTATCAGAATCTTCTGGGAACAAGCCTTTAAATGCTCATTTCCAGCTTCTGCAACAGACAAAGGAAGCTGTACTGGCAATGAGAGACTAGAAAGCCTTCCGCGGCCTTTTTTTGAAATGAGCATGACCAGTCAAAGCTACAGTGTTTATAATGCTGTCTATGCTGTGACACATGCTTTGCATGCCTTTTATTCATCCAGAAGTAAATATGGAGCGGTGCTGATGAAAAATCACCCAAGGACTTCCAAATCACAGTATTTTCAGGTAATATCTCATCTGGGAGGCAGATTAATTTTAATGCATCATAGTTATTGTTAATATTGTCTTCATTTATATAGGAAGGATTCTCATTCTGTATACAATTAATCGGTAGAGCAGCTTGCCTTCAGAAGTTGTGGGTGCTTCATCACTGCAGGTTTTTAAAAGAGACTGAACAGTGGTTCTCAACCTTTATAGTGCTGCGACCCCTTTAATACATGCTGCGACCCCTTTAATACAGGACGGAGGCATTAAAGTGGAGACTCCTCCCCTTTTAAGTTTATCGCGCCTGAAGCCAGATTAGGCTAGCGATTGGGAGTGATTGCAGCTGGTTTGAGATGGAGACATCAGAGCAAAGATTTCTCTCTTTTTTTAATTCATCGCGCCTGAGGCCGAATTCGGCTAGTGATTTGAAGAGCCTGCAGCTGGCTTGTGGAGTCAACCATTGGAGCGCGATTCTTTGACTCGCAAGTATACTTCCCATATTTCCGATGGTCTTAGGCGACCCCTGGAAAATTGTCATTCGACCCCCAATGGGGTCGAGACCCACAGGTTGAGAACCGCTGATATAGAGTATCCTGCTTGAGCAGGGGGTTGGACTAAAAGACCTCCAAAATCCCTTTCAGCTCTATTCTGTTTGATAATGCATTACAGCACCTTCCCAAATGCAGAGAGGAAGTGAGTCACTATAGTTGTTAAATCAAGGCTAAATCCTAGGCTTAAAAAACTTGGAACTCCGTCGCCTTCGACAAGACCTAAGCTTAACTCACAGAATCATCTATTGTACTGTCCTTCCGGTTAAAGACTACTTCAGCTTTAATTGCAATAATACTAGAGCAACTAATAGATTTAAACTTAATGTCAACCGCTTTAATCTAGATTGCAGAAAATATGACTTCTGTAACAGAATCATCTGGAACACTTTACCTGACTCTGTGGTCTCTTCCCATAATCCTAAAAGTTTTATCCAAAAACTTTCTACTATTGACCTCACCCCATTCCTAAGAGGACCATAAGGGGCGTGCATAAGCACACAATCGTGCCTACCGTTCCTGTCCTATTGTTTTTCTTTTCTTCTTTCTATATATATGCTTATACCTCCTTATATTTACCCATATATGTTTATATACTATATAATCTTTTGTATGATTCCTACATATATTGTTGTGACAAAATAAATAAATAAATAAATAAATAAATCAGTTACATGATCATTAAGTAAATCCAGCTTCTCCCGTTGACTTTGCTGTCAAAAGCTGGATGGGAAGGTCACAAATGGTGATCACAAGACTCCAGGATACGGCAACTGTTGTAACTACATACCAAGTGCCAAACCCCCAAATTCTAATCACTTCACTGTGTGGGTGCTGCAACAATCTTAAGTCCAGAGTCACTGGGAGAAAGTCAGCATATAAATGTAATTCAGTAATAGCACTCTTCCCCTCGCAAATAGTAAACCTTAGCCTTGAAATCCTTGGATTCCAATCAGTGACTCAGGTATACCAGGATATTTCTATGCCAAAAGAAATTTTAGTAGGTTCATTTGAAACACATTATCTGATAGTTCTTAGTATCCTTTTAAACAGGGGTCTCCAACCTTGGTTCATTTAAGACTTGTGGACTTCAACTCCCAGAGTCCCTCAGCCAGTAAAACTGGCTGAGGAACTCTGGGAGTTGAAGTCCACAAGTCTTAAAGGGACCAAGGTTGGAGACCCCTGCTTTTAAAAACTGAGCTGAACTGGAATATTTGATTGGGGAAGGAAATAATGGGACCACTGATAATGAAGTGTTGAAACAATTAAATAACTTCAGGGTGTAGCAAATTGTTATTCCAAGCCAAACAATTTCCACTGGCTTAATCACTGTGGTAATACTTGTCAAAACTTCCTTTATTCCAGCTTTACCATTTCTTAAGTCAAGTCTCCTTTAACAACAGTGCCGGAGACAAGGTTTCTTTTGACAAGAAGCATGAATTGCTTGCTGGATTTGACATTATCAACTGGGTTACTTTCCCTAACAAATCCTTCATGAAAGTGAAAGTGGGACAAATGGATCCTGAAGCCCCATCGGGCAGAAAGTTCACTATCAACGAAAGAAAAATCACATGGCAGTCCCATTTTAAACAGGTATGGAGCCATAAATTTGCAATGGACTAGATATCATAATTTGATATCCAAGAGAGCTAAGCATGTAACTACTTCTGGTGTGGCTGTGATGAGAACATCTGAGGTGCCTTGAAATTTCCTGAGGAGACATTTTTGAACTCTATGCATCATAGTTTCTTTCCTGAGGAGACATTCTTGAACTGAATGTGTTATAGACCAGGGGTCTCCAACCTTGGTCCCTTTAAGACTTGGATTAACTCCCAGAGTCCCTCAGCCAGCAAAGCTGCCTGAGGAAATCTGGGAGTTGAAGTCCACAAGTCTTAAAGGGACCAAGGTTGGAGACCCCTGTTATAGACTGCACCACAGTCACATTGCAGACTCTCCCAGCCATTTCCTACCTAAAGAGCCTTGCCTTAGTTCTGACAGGACCTGTCCTGATTCTCTCCAGGTGGCTGCATATTTTTCAGGGGAAACTGCATTCATGGTAGTGGTTTTTTTGGGTCTGTGTCTTCTGTTTGGTCAAGGTTATTAAAAGTTGGCCATCTTCATCTAGGTTGTAAGGCTGTGGTATGTTATTCCAAATTGGTTTCTTAGACTTAAGCCTGGGAGAGGTAGAGAGACTAATATTTTATGTATTGAAAGATTTCTTTTCAGCAATTAAGGATTTTTTTTTGTTTACATTTATATCCCGCCCTTCTCCAAAGACTCAGGGCGGCTTACAGTGTGTAAGTCAATAGTCTCATTCTATTTGTATATTTACAAAGTCAACTTATTGCCTCCCCAACAATCTGGGTCCTCATTTTACCTACCTTATAAAGGATGGAAGGCTGAGTCAACCTTGGGCCTGGTGGGACTAGAACCTGCAGTAATTGCAGGCAGCTGTGTTTTAATAACAGGCTATCTTACAGCCTGAGCCACAGAGGCCCATACTTGGATCCCCAGTACTTTTATATTAAGCATCTGGAAGAGAACAGACCTGAAGTTGTAGATCCTATTCAGGAAATTTTTGGATTTGCAAAGCTAGTTTGCAAGGGGAAGAAGAATTGGGGGGGGGGGAGATGGCTTCCATTATTTTTTTCTGCACAAAAATGGAGACTTTTCAAACTGAGGAAATGCTTAGTTGTCCCAAGGTTCTACTGTGTGTCTTAATACCTCTGATTGAGGAGATGATTTTTTATGACCTGTCTAGCTTTTAGGCCATCCTTCTAGCCTCAACCATTGTAATCTTTTCAAGCCACAAAAGGAAGGATTCTGTCAAGGTGACTTCTTAATATGTAAGTTTCCAAGTACCTGAGGCAAATATATTTGACGTGTCAATTCCAGGGTGATAGTTGGCTTCTCTGTGCCCTTTATATGATTAGGGTTTTTTTTTGGGGGGGGGTATTGTGGATTCTCTACAGACATACACACAGCCCCCTTTATCTATATTCTTCCAGTGCTTTAATTAAAGTACTCAGGAGCTTCTTCAGTGGCAGTGGAGAAAGGGACAGAGTGATACGAGCAATGAAATGTCCCCTTTTCTACTTGTCTTGTGATATTAAATGGGCATCTAAAAGAGTTGAAGTTTGCAGTGTGAAGCCACCTGTCAGACCTTGGAGATAGTTCAGGCAAGAAACCAGTTCTATTAGTACTAACACCATCTTTACTGTAAGATTACCATAATATGTACCTATTTACTTCATGATGGTATAGATTGGGGACCCTTCAAGTCAAATACAAACAACTCAGAATAATGACAAGACACTAATCACATACAGTAAATTATGGTGACATATTAGTGATGAAAAAAGATTATTCAAAGTGAGGGGAAGGTCCATCAATAATACATGCTATTTTGGATCAATTCTTTCTTATGTGTGTACATGTCTGCACAAACACACACACACACAACTAACGAATATTTCTCAGAAGTATATGACACATGTACTGATTTCTGAAAATGATTGGATTCAAGGGAATAAAATGTATTTCTCTCTCATTGATGAATAGACAATACCACTTGCTCTGTGCAATGATCATTGCCCACCAGGTTCCAGAAAGAAAAGGAAGGAAGGGAAGCCATTTTGTTGCTATGATTGTAATCTTTGTCCATCAAGAAAGTTTTCAAATGAAAGAGGTAGGAAATATGGTATTGTACGGTTTGTGTGTATGCAAATGAGTGTATCCATAAAGGCATACACGGAGATTTCACACAGAGATATCACATACATACGGGTCACTCTCATTATTTATAAGAGTTGCATTCTAGTTCAGCTCTCAAATAGCAAGAATTAATGTTATTTGTATTAATGTTGCTGGACTACATTTTTGTACGCTTTTGGCTAAGAGAATAAAGGCAATAAGTGAGGAGAATTGGTGCACATAGTTGTTCACTGCTGTTTTATGACATAAGATGTTTTAAATTAATAAATACTTCTCAGTAGACAAAAGTATATAAAATATGATATACTGCCATGAATACCGAATATCTATTTTCACAGATATGGATGACTGCTTAGACTGTCCAGAAGTACAATATCCAAACAAGGAAAAAAACTTGTGCATTACCAAGGATCTAAATTTCTTGTCGTACAATGAAACTTTGGGCATCACTTTGACTGTTCTGGCTCTATCATTTTCTGTGATCATAGTGATGGTACTTGGAATTTTCATAAAACATTGGAATACTCCCATTGTCAAAGCTAACAACCGGAATCTCACTTATCTTCTCCTTGTCTCCCTCTTCCTCTGCTTCCTTTGTTCCTTGCTGTTCATTGGTCAGCCCCAATTGCTGACCTGTCTTCTTCATCAAATTGCTTTTGGGATCATCTTCTCAATTGCGGTCTCTTCAGTTTTGGCCAAAACGGTCACAGTGGTTCTAGCTTTTATGGCTACTAAGCCAGGATCAACATTGAGAAAATGGGTAGGGAACAGATGTTCATACTCTCTGATTCTCTGTTGTTCCTGCATTCAAGCAAGTATTTGCATGTTGTGGCTGTGCACTGGCCCTCCTTTCCCAAATTTGGACATGCAATCTCTTCCAGAAGAGATTGTAGTGGAATGCAACGAAGGATCAGGCAACATGTTCTATTATATTTTAGGATATATGGGATTTCTTGCTCTCATCAGCTACATTGTGGCTTTCTTTGCTTGAAAACTGCCAAATTTATTTTAATGAAGCCAAATGTATTGCTTTCAGCATGCTGGTGTTTTGTAGCATATGGGTGACTTTTGTCCCAACTTATTTGAGCACCAAAGGAAAATACATGGTAGCTGTGGAGATCTTCTCCATCTTGGCTTCCAGTATAAGAATATTGGGATCTATCTTTTTCCCTAAATGCTACATAATTGTAGTGAGACCAGAACTCAACACAAAGGACCATCTAAAAACAAAAAAACTAACAATTACGGATATTCCTTGATTTTGAAGAATTTAGCATGGTTTTGAAAAGGAAGTTGGAGAGATAAAATGTTGATTAGTTATGAGAAAATAGAATGTATAAGAAAAAGAATAGCCCCAATTTGAGCTCAATGTTCTTAAAATGGAGAAAGTGGATTTTTTGGACTAGGTTTCAACTGACAATATAATCTAAACAATAAAGTAGTATTCCTGGAATTCCTGCACCATCAGTCTCATGACCTAGCCTACTTGAAAAGGTTGATACATCATTAGGAATAACATATTTAATTACAATATTTCTTTTTCAGATCTTAAACCAATGGATCTTGTCAGCTGAACAAAGACAAGATACTGTATTTATCTCCTTGAATAAATTGTATATTTAGGTTCACTTTTATAGCAATAACACTTAGACTTACATACCACTCCTTAGTGATTTACAGGACCCTCTGAGAAGTTTAAAAGATCAGAATATTTACATAACAATCTACTCCCAATTTTACCAACCTTGGAAGAATGGAAAGCTAAGTCAACCTCAAACCTTCGAGATCAAACATTCTGTGGGCAGAGTTAGCCTTCAATACTGCATTTAATCACTGTGCCACCAGGGCTCATATCACCAATGACTGCCACCTTCTCTTAAACCAGGAGCCAAGAATCTGATTGAGCATTGCAACCTCATCCAGCATCATAGTCCTAGAACTGACAAGATCCCAAATCCCAAAGCCACTCAGTGTTGCCAGGTTCAGTTGAACCCTGTCTTTCCCCATATAAATGCTCACAGTATCCAAGCATTAGGATAAGACATTCATGGCATCACTTCATTCATCTGGGGCATGAATGTATCATTATAAGTTTGCTAGCAGATAGTGGTAAGAATATCCAAACAACTACTACTAATAATAAATAACAACAATGAAACAAAAATAATCATCAACAATAACTTGCCTAACCTCTCAACCTCTGTGCCCGATAAAAGAACCTTGCTAACAATCAGCAAGAGTCAACTTTGAGGAAATGTTCCAAAGGGAGATAATACTCCTTAATAAACAGTACCTAGAATATGCTTTCGAAACTGCTAGGTTGGCAGAAACTGGGACAAGTAACGGGAGCTCACCCCATTACACGGCAGCACTAGGGATTCGAACCGCTGAGCTGCCGACCTTTCAATTGACAAGCTCAACGTCCTAGCCCCTGAGCCACTGCGAGTGGCTCAGTAAAAATAGAAAAAATAGGGACCACCTTTGGTAACAGCGTTCCGTGCACCCTTGGCATTGAGTCATGCTGTCCACATGACCACGGAGACGTATTCGGACAGCTCTGGCTCTTCGGCTTTGAAACGGAGATGTGCACCGCCCCGTAGAGTCAGCAACGACTAGCACGTATGTGCGAGGGGAACCTTTACCTTTACCTTTTTAGAACAGGCTACTCCTGCTGGAGCTGATGGAGCAGACAGAGACAATCGGAGAAAGTTGGTCCGACAAATATCCTGCTCCCATGCCATGTAGGACTTTGTAGATGGTGTGAGTTACATCAGCAAGCTATTAATATTTATTGATAAACAGATTAAGCAATCAGAGGGGTATTACTACTTACAAAGTTTTGAACTGTTCTCAAAATGTCCAATGAATTCTCAGATATGCTTTATTTCTGTCGTATCAATGTATCTTGATGCATTCAACAGCCAAGTTTCAAGGTCATATTCAAGCAGAACCTTCCACAATTCAAGCTGATTTAGTTTATCTAAATCAAATATCATACTATCTTGTTGGACCGACATTTCTAACAATTGTTCTTGGTCAGTTTAGTCATTTAATAAAACGAACAATTGCTACAAAAGCGATCATATCATTTACTTGCATTCACAGCAAATATATTTTTACACATTTACAAAGTTTTCATGCAAGGAAGAGGAAAATATGTAGAGAACAGTTAAAGTATAAAACACAAAATATAGAGGAAGAAAGTCATATACATAGTTTCAATTCTCGGTAGGAATTTGGAAATATGTCTTTTATCAGATAAACTTTATTTTCTTCTAGCATTTAACTTTTTATTATTTTATCAAAGTATAAAATACAAAGAAAAAAATATGAAAGAGAGGAGGGAAAAAGAAGGGATATAGTGTAACGGGAGAGAAAAAAGCAAAAAGCACCGACTTCCACTTTTTTAGCAGAGTAGAAGGTAACAACATTACAATCACAACTTTTTGCTTTTACACAACAATATGTACAAGCCATTTCTATAACAATAAGCCTGTCTAGTTTACAAAAACAGAATCAAAGTTTCATTTCCCCCCCACTGTAAGCACAAAATCTGGAAGCAATTTCAAAATAGAGACAAAATTAAATATATTCTCTTCTTTGGATTAAATAATCAGTTTAACTATCTCTGCTTCTCTTTGCTGTGGGGGATAATTCATTCTCATATTTTCATGCATATTCACTTTATACATACAAAACTAACTTAAAGCTTTCTATCAGCACATACAGTATATCAAACGTTTAAAGTCCATCCTAATTAATTAAAGCATTAAATTTAGGTCACTCCCTTCAGCTTATCTTCATAGAATAGAATCTTTTTCTTTTCAGGACAGTCTATCAGATCTCTTTTCTTGAAAAAGTTCTCAGCTTTGTTATATCCATGGAAAAAGTCCTGTTAGACAATGTAAATTAGTCTGGAGCAAATCTTCCCAAATTAAAGCTTCCTTCACTAAGATGGCTATCATATCATTTTTTTCTCAAAGAATTCTCAACCTTGTTACTATCCATAAAGCAATAGTCCCAAACTTGACCTCTTAAGAATCGTGAATTTACTTAATACTCTTGCACTGAGTTTTACTTGCACGATCCTCATAAGAAGAGTTATATTTATATTTATATATTATATATTTATATTTATTTGATTTTTATACCGCCCTTCTCCCGAAGGACTCAGGGCGGTGTACAGGCAGAATAAAACCAACAAAAAACAATATACAATATACAAAATTAAAATCAGTTAAAAACTTATTAAATGAGCCTGAAAAATTTAAGAAATTTACCATAAAACCAATAACCCCATTAAAATTGCTAAAAATTTAAGTTTAAAATTTCATTCAAGCCAGCCCCGCGCGAATAAAAAGATATGTTTTCAGTTCGCGATGGAATGTCCGAAGGTCAGATATCTGGCGTAAGCCCGGGGGGAGTTCGTTCCAGAGTGTGGGGGCCCCCACAGAGAAGGCCCGTCCCCTGGGGGCCACCAGCCGACATTGTTTGGCGGATGGCACCCTGAGGAGTCCCTCTCTGTGAGAGCGTACGGGTCGGTGGGAGGCATGTGGTAGCAGTAGGCGGTCCCGTAAGTACCCAGGTCCTAAGCCAGGTCCTAAGTCCTAAGTTGATGTCAGATTTATATTCTGAAGTTACAGTTAGGTTATTTGCATTATCCAGTATTTGTAAAGTTGACACAGTAAGTTGATAATTTTCTACACTTAAGTGTGTCGCTTGTTCTATTTTAATATCCTCTGTGTAATTAGTATATTTTGATTGATTCACAAATCTTCTCTAATGACTGGTCAAGAATCTCTTTAATAATAGATACCAGCTCAGAATTAGTCATCTTATGGTCCTCTTAGGAATGGGGTGAGGTCAATAGTAGAAAGTTTTTGGTTAAAGCTTTTAGGCTTATGAGAAGAGACCACAGAGTCAGGTAAAGTATTCCAAGCACTGATGATTCTGTTACAGAAGTCATATTTTCTGCAATCTAGATTAAAGCGGTTGACATTAAGTTTAAATCTATTGGTTGCTCTTGTATTATTGCAATTAAAGCTGAAGTAGTCTTTGACAGGAAGGACATTACAATAAATGATTCTATGAGTTAAACTTAGGTCTTGTCGAAGGCGACGGAGTTCCAAGTTTTCTAAGCCTAGGATTTCAAGTCTGGTGGGATAAGGTATTTTGTTGTTTTCAGAGGAATGGAGAACTCTTCTTGTAAAATATTTCTGGACACGTTCAATTGTATTGATGTCAGAGATGTGGTGAGGGTTCCAAACAGGCGAGCTGTATTCTAGAATTGGTCTAGCAAATGTTTTATATGCTCTGCTAAATAGTGTGGTGTTTTTGGAAAAGAAGCTACTCAAGATTAGGTTTACAACTCTTAGAGCTTTTTTTGCTATGTAGTTGCAGTGGGCTTTGGCACTTAGATCATTTGACATGAAAACTCCAAGGTCTTTAACGGGATGGGGGTCGTCGGTAAGGTAATGTCCATCTAGTATGTACTTAGTGTTTGGGTTCTTTTTTCCTATATGTAAGACTGAGCATTTGCTGGTTTCTCTGGGCATTTCAGTTGCCAGCCATGTTTTCACAGGAAGTTAGATATACTTAATTTTCTTCCATCCTTCCACCCCAAAAGTATTGAGAAGCATAGCATATTTTCTGCAAAATTATTCTTCTGGTTGACACTGACTTGAAGGTATATATGTACACAGAGATATTCCTAATAAATCCAATCTAAGAAATCTAATCAAAGAAATAGAAGTAATGTAATAATGATTTATTAGATTATACCCCTAATAAATCTATTCCCAGTAAATCAAATCTAGTATTTAGATCTAAGGATAATTTATGACATGCATATTCCTATAAAATTAAGCCCAATAACTATAATTAATTAATGCTATATATATGTTTGTATGTTTGTCTGTGTCTCTCTCTGTGTATGTGTGTGTGTGTGTGTGTGTGTGTGTGTGTGTGTGTGTGTATGTATATGTATATGTATATGTATTCAATTATATTCCTAATAAATCTAACCTGTAGCTCTCCTTTTGTTCAGGAGCTCCAATACTTTATCATCTACAAAACAATCATTATTAAGCCCAAACCAACAATGGAGAAAGAGGAGTAACCTCTGGGAATTTTGCAATATTTTGTAAAATGTGGCTGCATACCTTATGATTATCTAAGGTGATAATTATGAAATCATCATTACTCTCAAGGCAGAAAAAATATTTTTCCACTCTAATTGCGTACAGGTATATATCTCCTGAATTGATAAAAAGGGAGGGTTAGTGTGTGTGTGTGTGTGTGTGTGTTTGTATATACGGATACATGTATCCATGCATTGATTCAGCAGATCAGTGTGTATGCATTTAGTGCTAGGATCCAGAACCATAAAGACCATGGCATACTAAATAGCTGGATGATGACGATCAAAGTAGGAGAAGGAGATCTTAAATTAAGGGACCATCATTTTGCCTGCTGGATGAGAGGGTCCTTCTTGTCCCTGAGACTTCTTGTGTGTTTGCTGCTGCTGCTGCCACCAACAGATTGTGGGATATCTCCTGCAGTGTGTACCATTTGTGAGTCTCTGAAAGTGCAATATCAATATTTTCAGCCAGGTGACGTGATAATTGGTGGGATCATTTCACAGCTATTCTCCTTTTCTGAAGGAGCAGATTTCAGCTCACACCCTACACCCAAGTCTGATGTTGAACCTGTGTAAGGAAAACCTCATTGATTTCTGTAATACTTGGTTATTTCCTGGCAGTGCCACTGATATGCTTTCAGCAACCTGACATAGATTCAAGAAATCAGATTAATTTTCCTACATCCATTTATTCTGGTCTTCTGGTAATAGAAAATAGGAGACTGAATTGGTGGCCAGACCAAAAACATACCTTCTGGTAATTGAAAAAAGGAGATTGAAATGGTGGTCAGACCCAAAACACACATGTGGTAACGATGTTAGTTTTCATCTCAGGAACTGTTATTGCTCTTGGGTGTAACCCAACTATTTGGCTTAAATTCAAAGCTCCAGCATTGAGCAAGTAGTTGGATGTTACGATCTAAACTTCTCTTCTAGTCCCCTGATATTCTGTTTACAAAATCTGTTTGTATGCCCTTAATTTATTCTGATCTTTTACATCGGATCTAATCAATCAGTAAGACATGCTACTGGATATTTGATTGTGCTAAGGAGGAAAGTTTGCATCAGTTTTGGCTCAATCTTCTTTTGCTTAAATCCTTGCTATTATACACACAGCATTATTTACTGTATATCCATAGACCTCCTACTCAAAAATCATGGGGGGGAAATCTCTCCCTATTTCTCCGGACTTGTGAGAGGCTGGAAGCAAGTGATTGTTTTGTGACAAGTATGCTGGGTTATATGTAATTTGGTCTGATCTAGAAGAAAAACAAGCCCCCGTTGAAAAGTTTCACTGCATAAGTTAATGAAGCTAAATTTAGTGCAATATCATCTGCAATGTATATGCTTATATATTGTACAGTTATTTCACGCTTATGCTTATATATACACTGTGTGACAAAATAAATAAATAAAAAATGTAAAACACTTGTATTTGTTTCTAAGCATACGTTCTCTGAAAATGGACTGTTGCCTTAGAGTTTAGGACAGTTGAAGTATTGGAGAAGGGTAGATCCATCACAAGCAAACAAGCTAGTCTACTAGTTAAAGGTAACCTCATTCTAAGTGTCAGGTTTCTCATTCTCCATTGTTCTCCACCAGTAAATATAGGGTATCACTTTCTGGAGTGGTATGCAAATGTACACAACACTGAACTTCATGGCTTACTCAAGATGTGTCTTTTACTTTAGTGTAATGCTGAAAAAATACCAGCACACCCTAGCCTTGGTGTTTGCGGTGAATGAAATCAATGGAAACAGCATGATATTACCCAATCGGACTGTGGGATTTCATATCTATGATAGCCACTTTGATGCCCAGTTAACTTATCAGAACACGCTAAACTTGCTCTTTAATCAGAAACCAACTATTCTCAACTACAAGTGCAGCAAGAAGATACCAGCAGCTGTCATTGGGGGTACTGACTCAGAAACTTCCCTCCACATAGCTACTATCTTAGGGATCTACAAGATTCCTCAGGTAAGGTGGATTACACATCTATTTGTTTGGGAACTTATTATCTATTACAGTCTCAATCTTGTCAATTTTAAGATGGATGGACTTTAACTTCCAGTTGATGTACTTCAAAAAGTTATTAAGACATTTATTTTCCACATTTATTAAGAAAGTATTTGCATTTGTTAAGAATAACTTGTTATCTGCATCTTCTTGTATACATTTTCTCTACAGTGATATACCAAAAGAAGGTTGATCTGAACAGAAACAATATGACTTCTTCTAAGTTTAGGGTGAGAATACAAAGAGTTTTAAGAATTCATTTCCAGCACTACAAAATAGGTGTAACCTTTTTCCCCCCCATCTTGTATTAATGTGATGCAATTTCATTCCTCTTTGCTGGTAATGTGATATTTCAGGACGGGTGAGCATTATTGCATTTTTTTTCTCTCTCTCTCTCTCATTTGCGCTGTGGTAAATTTGCTTATAAAACTTGATATACTCATACAAGTTATGAATGGATAATATGAATATAAGGGATTTCTTGCTGGAAGGACAAAACTTTGTCCTTCTCAACAGGATTCAGGTTTTACATTCTCACAATGCCAACTGGTTTTTATCTTTAATATGGTCATTATCTTCTTTCCCTTTTGTCTCTTTATCCTGGCTTTAACGATCCTTTATTTGTTTGTTTGTTTGTTTGTTTGTTTGTTTATTTGTCACAACAGTATATGTAAGCATAAGCAGGAAATAACTATACGATATATAAGCATATATATAAGCATAAGTATAAAAAAACTATACGAATTGGATACAATCAAAGGGGACATTGGGACAGGAACGGTAGGCACACTTGTGCTCTTAGGCACGCCCCTGACAGACCTCTTAGGAATGGGGAGAAGTCAATAGTAGATAGTTTTTGGTTAAAGCTTTGAGGATTTTGGGAAGAGACCACAGAGTCAGGTAGTTCTCTTTTTTTCTTCCCCTCAGTTCCTTTTGTTCTCTTCATTCCTTATCATTGCGTCGCAGAAGGGGATCAAAAGTAATCTGATACACGGCTAGGGAAGTCATGCTTTTCAAAACTCTTTTAAACTTACATAAAAGATAAACATGATAAAAGGAATGTTTCATATTAATTGTTATGTTAGATTTAGTTGGCACTGTCTGAACTCATACTGTAATCAGGGAAATAAAAGGAATAATAATGAATGAAAAATAAGCAGTGCAAAATTAGAGCAACAATAGAGGAACGTTTGGACTTCATGTCTTGTTAACTAGAGATGGGAAAATGGATGACAAAAGAGATAATATGTACGAATGCAGATAAAAGAAGTTGTGATAATATGGAATCTCTTATGCAGAACAAATGGTGTATTTTATTATTTATGTATTCATTTATTTATTTTGGTTTAATTCATGTTGAGGGGGAGAAACTATATGCTACATAGAGTCAGTTTGTGACGAGAGCAGCCTTTGGGTGCTGTAAACTATTTCTTTTTAAAGAAAGTAAAAACTACTCTGTTCTTCTCCACACCTCGCTATGGAAGTGGGAATTAGGTATCTTAGGAGAAACGTAAAAGTTAGTTGAACGCAATGAAAATTGAATATTTCAGAAGTATGTGTTTAATACAATGGTGAAATCCATTTTTTTTTTACTACCGGTTCTGTGGGCATGGTGTGGCTTGGTGGGCGTGGCAAGGGAAGGATACTGCAAAATCTCCATTCCCACCCCACTCCAGGGGAAGGATACTGCAAAATCCCCATTCCCTTCCCACACCTGAGCAAAGGATATTGCAAAATCTCCATTCCCACCCCACTCTGGGGCCAGACCGAGATGGTATTTGCTGGTTCTCCAAACTACTCAAAATTTCTGCTACCGGGTCTCCAGAACCTGTCAGAACCTGCTTGATTTTGCCCCTGGTTTAATAACATGCGAGATAAGGTGGACAGGTGAGAAATGAATTTGTATGAGTGTATGAGGAAAGAGGTGCACGTTTGTGAGTTTTTATTAAACATAGAAGGTATCAGGTCAATAGGCTGTAAATAAAGAGGAAGCAAGATTTTAATCGGTCATGAAATATATTGACTGAGCATCAGCATGGAAAGACCACAAGCCTTTTTATTACACTAAATTTCTCTGAAGTTAAAATGGTGAGAAGGGGGTTTAAGGTTACAATGTAAGAGAAAAACCTAGCATTATAGAAAAGTGATTGACCCTGCAGATATTTTTATATTTCCCTCTTATGAGTGTAATTATCTTGTCCTTTAGATCACCTATTGTTTATATACTCCACCAGTGAACGATATAAGCCACCCGGCTTTCTTATACCGCATGGTACCTAATGAAGCACATCAGTATACAGGAATAGTCCAGCTATTGCTTCATTTTCGATGGAAATGGATTGGGATCATGGCCATGGATGACGATAAAGGAGAAACGTTTCTGCAGACCTTGGAGAAAAGCTTTTCTGATCATGGAATCTGCACTGCCTTCTCTGAACGAATGCCGCTCCAAAGCAATATTTTAGATGTTGTTGTTAATTTCAATGAAATCTTAAGAGGGATGGCCCTGTTGCTGAGTAAACCAAGCGTCAATGTCTGTGTTGTAAGTGCTGATGCTCACATGATGTTAGATTTGCAGCTAGTGCTCAACCTTGCTGTATCAGACATGTTGCTGCCTGTGCAGAAAGTATGGGTGATGACAGCCCATTGGGATTTTTCAGTGGAGCCCTTTTTAAACAATTTAAACATGCAGATCTTCCACGGCGCCTTGTCCTTTGCAAGTCACACCTCGGAGATATCAACGTTTCAGAATTTCCTTCTATTCCAGGACTCCCATTCTCTGACCGATCATTTTATCAGAGTCTTCTGGGAACAAGCCTTTAAATGCTCATTTCCAGCTTCTGCAACAGACAAAGGAAGCTGTACTGGCAATGAGAGACTAGAAAGCCTTCCGCGGCCTTTTTTTGAAATGAGCATGACCAGTCAAAGCTACAGTGTTTATAATGCTGTCTATGCTATGACACATGCTTTGCATGCCTTTTATTCATCCAGAAGTAAATATGGAGCAGTGTTGGATAGAGATTACCCAAGGACTTCTAAACCACAGTATTTTCAGGTAATGTCACACACAGATATTTTTGATGCATCAACGTTATTGTTAATATTAGTGCCTTCAGTTATACAAGAAGGATTATCATTCTGTAAATAATGCCTTTGAGGCCTTTGAACTCGGATGCTGGAGAAGACTCCTACGAGTCCCTTGGACTGCAAGGCGAACAAACCGGTCAGTCCTAGAGGAGATCAACCCTGACTGCTCTTTAGAAGGCCAGATCCTGAAGATGAAACTGAAATACTTTGGCCACCTAATGAGAAAGAAGGACTCACTGGAGAAGAGCCTAATGCTGGGAAAGATTGAGGGCAAAAGAAGAAGAACGGGACGACAGAGAATGAGGTGGCTGGATGGAGTCACTGAAGCAGTAGGCATGAGTCTAAATGGACTCCAGAGGATGGTAGAGGACAGGAAGGCCTGGAGGAATGTTTTCCATGGGGTCGCGATGGATCGGACACGACTTCGCAACTAACAACGCCTTACTGATTACTAACTAACAATGCCTTACTGATCATTCCCAGATGAGTTGCACAGAAGGAAAGACAGCGAGTATATTAGTAGCCCTTGACTTATGACCACAATTGGGAACAATCAGTTGTTAAGTGAGATCTGCCCATTTTTTTGTCATGCTTGTTAAGTGAGTCATTGTAGTTGTTGAGCGAATTACATGATCATTAAGTGAATCCAACTTCCCCCATTGACTTTGCTATCAAAAGCTGGATGGGAAGGTCACAAATGGTGATCAAGAAATAGTGGTAGTAGAGATAGTATTAATAGTATTATTCCCCTGGCAAATAGTAAACCTTGGCTTTGAAATACTTGGATTCCCATCAGTGACATAGGTATATCAATATATTTCTATGCTAAAAGAAAATTTAGTCTGTTTAAATGAAATACATTGTCTCCTAGTGCTTAGTATTCTTTTAAGACTGAGCTGAACTGAAATATTTGATTGGGGAAGGAAATGGAACTACCAATAATGGAGTGATAAAATAATTAAATAGCTTCAGAGAATGTTAAAATATATTTACCAAGTCAA
This sequence comes from Ahaetulla prasina, assembly GCF_028640845.1. Classification (NCBI taxonomy): domain Eukaryota; kingdom Metazoa; phylum Chordata; class Lepidosauria; order Squamata; family Colubridae; genus Ahaetulla; species Ahaetulla prasina. Next base: position 12,843,305 of record NC_080542.1, on the reverse strand, counting down.
ATATTTTTCACTTTTTCCACCACTTCGGTAATACTTGTGAATACTTCATTTATTCCAGCTTTATCATTTCCTAAGTCAAGTCTCGTTTAACAACAGTGCCGGAGACAAGGTGTCTTTTGACAAGAAGGGTGAATTGCTAGATGGATTTGACATTATCAACTGGGTAACTTTCCCTAACGAATCCTTCATGAAAGTAAAAGTGGGACAAATGGATCCTCAAGCACCATCAGGCAGAAGGTTCTCCATCGATGAAAAAAAAATCACATGGCCAGCCCATTTTAACCAGGTAGGACCAAAATGAAGTTTCCAGTTTGGAAATCAAAATAGATGGCCTTCTTTTCAGCAATTAATGATTGCCAGTATTGTTATAATAAGTGTCTGGAAGAAGACAAACTTGACATTTTCGATCCTGTTTGTGAAATGTTTTGCAAAGCTAGTTTGCAAGGGAAAGGAGGACTGAAAGGAATTGATGGCTTCCATACTCTTTTTCCACAAGGAAATTGAGAACTTTCAAATGAAAAAATGCTCAGGTGCCCCGAGAAGGTTCTACTTGTTATCTTTAATACCTCTGATTGAGAAGGTGCCTTTTTATTATTGAATGTTGTCTGACTAGCATTTAGGCCATCCTTATCACCTCACCCATGCTAAACATTTTTATTTATTTATTTGCATTTATATCCTGCCCTTCTCCAAAGACTCAGGGCGGCTTACACTATGTTAGCAATAGTCTTCATTCTATTTGTATATTTATATACAAAGTCAGCTTATTGCCCCCAACAATCTGGGTCCTCATTTTACTTACCTTATAAAGGATGGAAGGCTGAGTCAACCTTGGGCCTAGTGGGACTAGAACCTGCAGTAATTGCAGGCAGCTGCTGTTAAGAACAGACTGCATTAGCAGCCTGAGCCACAGAGGCCTCTAAACTTACAAGTCACATTAGCCCCAGGCTACAGGTAATAGTTGTTTTCTCCATGCCCTTTATATAATTAGTTTTTGAGGGATTATTGTACATTTCCAACAAGGGCAGCGGGGTGGCCTTGTGGTGAAGATTGTTACCTCCTACTTGAAAGGTTGGGAGTTCAATCCTAAGTAGCAGCAGATATCTCTCTCTCAGGGTGCAAAGAAAAAAAACATTTGCTGCAAACAGTATTTGGCATCATGAAGATCATCCGACTAGTTAACACTAATTCTTGTGGAGGAATTTAGATTCCACTTAGGTCTCCATAACTGAAGTGGTCCCTGAGTTTCAATAATAATATAATGTATATATTGACTTCTGTTGCTATGTGATTCTATCCATTGAGCAGTCCTGAAGTCAAATACAAACAATTCAAAATAACCACAAGACATTAATCATAATTAATTAATAATATTGTTATTATACATTAAATTAGTGGACCAGAGGAATGCTGTTGATATAATATACTTCGACTTCAGTAAGGCATTTGATAAAATAGACCATAACCTACTACTAGATAAAGTAGAAAAATGTGGGTTAGACAGCATCACCACCAGATAGATGTGTAATTGGCTGACCAACTTTACTCAATGTGTAGTCCTCAATGGAAGTGCATCTACATGAAGGGAAGTATGCAGTGGGGTACCCTAAGGCTCTGGTTTAGGCCCAGTACTCTTCAACATCTTCATCAATGATTTGGATGAGGGGATAGATGGGGAACTCATCAAATTTGCAGATGACACCAAGCTGGCATGAATAGCCAACACTCCAGAAGATAGGCTTAAGATACAGAACTATCTTGACAGACTTGAACATTGGGCGCTATCTAACAAAATGAAAAGTAAGGTTCTAGATTTAGGCAAGAGAAACAAATTGCACAGGTACAGTATATGTGTACCTTCCTCAATAGTAGTAACTGTGAGAGGGATCTTGGAGTCCTAGTGAACAATCATTTAAATACGAGCCAGCAGTGTGCAGCAGCTGCCAAGTTAAAGCCAACACTGTTCTGGGTTGCATAAATAGAGGGATAGAATCAAGATCACGTGAAGTGTTAATACCAGTTTTAATGCCCTGGTAAGGCCACACTTGGAACACTGCATCTAGTTTTGGTCACAACGATGTAAAACAGATGTGGAGACTCTAGAAAGAGTGCAGAGAGGAGCAACAACGATGATTAGGGGACTGGAGGCTAAAACATATGAAGAAAGGTTGCAGAAACTGGGTAGGTCTATTTTAATGAAAAGAAGGACTAGGGGAGATATGATAGCAGTGTTCCAATATTTCAGGGGCTGCCACAAAGAAGAGGGAGTCAAGCTATTCGCCAAAGTACCTGAGGGTGTGACAAGAAGCAATGGGTGGAAACTAATCAAGGAGAGAAGCATCTTAGAACTAAGGAGAAATTTCCTGACAGTTAGAACAATTAATCAGTGGAATAACTTGCCTGCAGAAGTTGTGAATGCTCCAACACTGGAAGTTTTTAAGAAAATGTTGGATAACCATTTGTCTGAAGTTGTGTAGGGTTTCCTGCCTGGGCAGGGGGTTGGACCAGAAGACCTCCAAAGTCCCTTCCAAGTTTGTTATTCTATTTCTATATACAGTAAGTTATTTCAACATTATTAGTGATGAAAAAAGCCTATTCAGAATAAGGGTAAGGTTCATCAATAATACATGCTATATTTTGGATCAGTTCTTCCTTACATGTGTACATGTCTGCACAAACACACAAACAAAACTAATGAATATTTCTCAGAAGTATATGATGCATCTTCTAATTTCTGAAAATGATTGGATTCAAGGGAACAAAATATATTTCTCTCTCTTTCTCATTAATGAATAGACTATACCTCTTGCTCTCTGCAATGATCATTGCCCACCAGGTTCCAGAAAGAAAAGAAAGGAAGGGGAGCCTTTTTGTTGCTATGATTGTAATCTTTGTCCATCAAGAAAATTTTCAAATGAAAGAGGTAGGAAATATGGTATTTTTATGTTTATCTATGTGCAACTGTGCGTATCCATAAAGGCATATACAGAGATACACACATAGCAATAGTATTTCAACTTATATACCACCTCACAGTGCTTTGCAGCCCGCTCTAAGCGGTTTACAGGTTCAGCATATTACCACCAACAATCTGGATTCTCATTTTACCAACCTTGGAAGGATGGAAGGCTGAGTCAACTTTGAGCCTGATGAGATTCGAACTGCCAAATTGCAGATAGCCAGCAGTCAGCAGAAGTAGTCTGCAGCACTGCATTCTAACCAATGCACCACCATGGCTCTTCGGGTCATCTATTCATGAGAGTTCCATTCTAGTTCAACTCTCCAAAAGCAAGATTTAACAAAGATATATTTAACAGAGATGTGAATAGGTGTTAATGTTGCTGGACTACATCTGCCAGCATATCTGTCCTGGAGGACTGAAGGCAATGAGTGATGAGAATTATTGCACATTTCAGTTCCAACAACCATAGTTGTCCACTGATGTTTTATGACATAGAATGTTTTCAACTAGTAAATACTTCTCAGAAAACAAAAGTATGCAAAATTTGAAATACTGCCATGAATACTGAAATACATATTTTCACAGATATGGATGAATGCTTAGATTGTCCAGAAGAAAAATATCCAAACAAAGAAAGATATATGTGCATTCCCAAGGATCTAAATTTCTTGTCTTATAATGAAACTTTGGGCATCACTTTGACTGTTCTGGCTCTATCATTTGCTGTGACCACAGTGGTGGTACTTGGAATTTTCATAAAACATCGAAATACTCCCATTGTCAAAGCTAACAATCAGAATCTCACTTATCTTCTCCTTGTCTCCCTCTTCCTCTGCTTCCTCTGTTCCTTGCTGTTCATTGGTCAGCCTCAATTGCTGACCTGTCTTTTTCGTCAAATTGCTTTTGGGATCATCTTCTCAGTTGCTGTCTCTTCAGTTTTGGCCAAAACGGTCACAGTGGTTCTAGCTTTTATGGCTACTAAGCCAGGATCAAAATTGAGAAAATGGGTGGGGAACAGATGTTCATACTCTCTGATTCTCTGTTGTTCCTGCATTCAAGCAAGTATTTGCATGTTGTGGCTGTGCACTGGCCCTCCTTTCCCAAATTTGGACATGCATTCTCTTCCAGAAGAGATTGTAGTGGAATGCAATGAAGGATCAGGCAACATGTTCTATTATATTTTAGGATATATGGGATTTCTTGCTCTCATCAGCTACATTGTGGCTTTCTTTGCTCGAAAACTGCCAGATTCTTTTAATGAAGCTAAATTTATTGCTTTCAGCATGCTGGTGTTTTGTAGCGTATGGGTGACTTTTGTCCCAACTTATTTGAGCACCAAAGGAAAATACATGGTAGCTGTGGAGATCTTCTCCATCTTGGCTTCCAGTATAGGAATATTGGGATCTATCTTTTTCCCTAAATGCTACATAATTGTAGTAAGACCAGAACTCAACACAAAGGACCATCTAAGAACAAAACGCTAACAATTACGGATATTCCTTGGCTTTGAAGAATTTAGCTTGGTCTTGAAAAGAAAGTTGGAGAGATAAAATGTTGATCAGTCATGAGGAAGTAGAATGTGGAAGAAAAAAAATTCAGAATAGACCCAATTTGACCTCAATGTTCTTAAAATGGGGAAAGTGGAGTTTTTTGGACTAGGTTTCAACTGTCTGTTACTATAACTTATAACAATAAAGTAATATTCCTGGAATTCCTGCACCATCAGTTTTGCGACCTGATCTACTTGAAAAGTTTGATGCAGTTACATAAAGGTTCAGTTACATAAAAGGCATACTGTTAGGGTACTATTAGATAGCAGTCCTTAATAAACTGTACCTAGAGCAAGCTACTCCTGCTGGAGTTGATGGAAGAGGCAGAGACAATTGGAGAAAGTTGGTCCCACAAATATCCTGCTTCCATGACATGTAGGGCTTTATAGATGGCATAAGTTACATCAGCAAGCTATTAACATTTATTGATAAATACATTAAACATCCAAAACTTACTAGATTTTGAACTGTTCTCAAAATGTCCAGTAAATTCTCAGATATGTTTTACTTCTGTGATATCAATGCATCTTGGTGCAATCAGCAGCCAAGTTTCAATGTCATATTCAAGCAAAACCTTCCAAAATTCAGGCTGATTTAATTTATCCTGCACTTTCTCTAAATCAAATATTGTACTATTTTGTTTTTTGTTTTTTTTATTGAAAAAGTTTTAACAAACAAAAACATTTTCCCCCTTTCCCCCCCTCCCTCCCACAAACCCCCCCCCCCCCGGTTTCCCGGGTCAATCACAAGGTATTGTTATACATAAATCAAACGTAGAATAAAATTTTCCCTTCTAATCCAATTAACCTCATCCAAATCTTTTCATTTCCTAACCCCCCCCCCATTATATAAAATAATACATCCTAATTATTCAAAGGCAATCTGATATCTCTTAATCTGATATCTGTTTTGTAAATAATCAATCCATTTTTTCCATTCAATTAAATTAAATACACAATTTCCTGTGTATTATCTTTCAAAAAGGCTGAGATTTTAGCCATCTCAGCCAAGTTAGTAACTTTCAATATCCATTCTTCTATTGTAGGTAACTCTTTTTTCTTCCAATATTGTCCAATCAACAGCCTTGCTGCTGTTATTAAGTTCAAAATCAATTTAATCTCAGTCACTGTACAATCCGGTATAATTCCCAAAAGGAAAAATTGCGGCAGGAACTTTATCTTCTTCTTCAGGACATTTTGAATAATCCACCAAATTCTTATCCAAAAGGCCTTGATTTTCTTACAAAATATTGTACTATTTTGTTGGATCGATGTTTCTAGAAATTATTCTTAGTTTAGTTATTTAATAATGTGAACAGTTGCTTCCATATCAGTCATATAATTTACTCACATTTGCAGCAAATATATTTTTACATATTTACAAAGTTTTCAGGTAAGGAAGAGGAAAATATGTGGAGAACACTTAAAGTATATATCAGGCCTGGAAGCCATCTTCTGCATTGGATCTTCAGGCCTGGCACATTTAGTGCTATGGGAAACTGGGAGGGGGATTGTATGGAGTGGGGGGGGATATATAGTTATAATAACATTCCTTTCTCTGAGAGTCAAGGACATCTTGCCAAGTACCTGGAGTGGTGTAACTGGGAGGCATCTCCAGTTAGGACGGTGCATTGATTGGGCCATGTGATGGACATGTGGATACTGGGCAGGGACTTGGACTTTCCTTTGCATGGAGAAAATCTCGAAGCTTTCAGATTTAGCTTTTCCCAGATGTCATATTTCCCAATATGACATCTCTAATAAAATGGAATTTTGAAGAACTTCTAGCCTCGGAGTCGTCTTTCATTGTGGGGTGTTACTTGGAACCCTGACCGTATAAAACACAAAATGTAGAGGAAGAAAAGCATATTCATGGTTTCAAATCTCTGTAGGAATTTGGACACGTCATAGCCTGACGTCACAGTCACAGTCTGAGCCACCATAGGCTATTACAGTGTTTCTCAATCTTGACAATTTTAAGGTGATGATGTCATGCCCCTGTCGGAATCTGACTCTGAGATGGAAGAGCTGACAAAGAGCGAGAGAATGGCTCCATTGGCTGTGGAGGAAACTGGGGAAGGGCAAAGTCAGGCTGGGCAGAGCAGGGGAGAGTTAGAACAAGGGCGAGGGGGTTGTGATGAAGACCAATGCCCACCCTGTCCTCATCCTTTGCCAGCCCAATTCTTCTGCAGCCGGCAAGGCAAGGAAGGTGTTGGGGTGTGCAAGTTCTGGTGACAACTGTCCGGAGAAAAGTAATATGGCACCTCCACTCCCCATTCCCACCATTTCTTAATTTTTACCCATGCGCCTCAGGCCACCCCATGCTCCCCAGAGTGGGTGGGGTGTTAATTAGGACTTATTTTGTGAGTAGGGCTTACTGTATTTTTTGGAGTATAAGACACACCTTTTTCCCAAAAAAAAGAGGGTGAAAATCTGGGTGCATCTTATATTCTGAATGTAGCCCCACCCCCCCGTCTCAAACGAAGGTTTCAGAGGCTGAAAAAAGCATCAAAAACTAAGCTTCAGGGGGAAAAAGCCCCAAACAGAGCTTCAGGAAGAAAGCCCCAAACAGAGCTTCAGAGGCTTTTTTTCCTGAAGCTGTTTTGGAGGCATTCAGAGGCAGAAACAAGTTTTTTCTGAAACAGAATTTCAGAAGTTTCAGAGGCAGAAAAAAAAAGCAAAAAAAAAAAAAGCAAGGCACAGAACTCACAACAAGAAACCTGTTGCTAAAATTCACCTCTAAGAACAGCTGATTGGGGGTATTCTGGGAGGCCATTCCACCTGCCAATCAGCTTTTTATTATTTTCCTCCCCAAAAACTAAGGTGCGTCTTATACTCCGGTGCGTCTTATGCTCCGAAAAATTCAGTATATACTATAGGATGCACATGTAATAATCAACTTAGGCTTTATTTTCAGGATACAACTTATTTTCAGGGAAACAAGGTAGTAGTAGTAGTCGTGGTAGTCGAAATAGTATTAGTAGTACTATTCCCCTGGCTAGTAGTAAACCTTAGCTTTGAAATACTTGGATTCCCGTCAGTGACATAGGTATATCAAGATATTTCTATGCCAATATAAAATTTAGTCTGTTTATTTGAAATACTTTGTCTGCTAATTCTTAGTATCCAAACTGAGCTGAACTGAAATATTTGATTGGGGAAGGAAATAATGGGACTACCAATAACGGAGTGATAAATAATTGAATAGCTTCTGAGTATAGCAAAACTCTATTCCAAGTCAAATATTTTTCACTTTTTCCATCACTTTGGTAATACTTGCGAATACTTCATTTATTCAAAAACATCATCAAAAAAGGACAACAAAGAATTTTTTTTTCTGCGCCAACTCAAGAAGCTGAAACTGCCCAAGGAGCTGCTGATTCAGTTCTACAGAGGAATTATTGAGTCTGTCATTTGCACCTCTATAACTGTCTGGTTCGGTTCTGCAATCCAACAAGAAAGACACAGACTTCAGAAGATAATTAGAACTGCAGAAAAAATAATTGCTACCAACCTGCCTTCCATTGAGGACCTGTATACTGCACGAATCAAGAAGAGGGCCGTGAAAATATTTACAGATCCCTCACATCCAGGATGTAAACTGTTTCAACTCCTACCCTCAAAACGACACTATAGAGCACTGCACAACAGAACAACTAGACACAAGAATAGTTTTTTCCTGAAGGCCATCACTTTGCTAAACAAATAATTCCCTCAACACTGTCAAACTATTTACCATATTTGCACTACTATCAATCTTCTCATAGTTCCCATCACCAATCTCTTTCCACTTATGACTGTATGACTGTAACTTTGTTGCTGGCAATCCTTATGATTTATATTGATATATTGACCATCATTTGTGTTGTAAATGTTGTACCTTGATGAACGTATCTTTTCTTTTATGTACACTGAGAGCATATGCACCAAGACAAATTCCTTGTGTGTCCAATCACACTTGGCCAATAAAAAATTCTATTCTATTCTATTGCAGCTTTATCATTTCCTAAGTCAAGTCTCCTTTAACAACAGTGCCAGAGACAAGGTGTCTTTTGACAAGAAGGGTGAATTGCTAGATGGATTTGACATTATCAACTGGGTAACTTTCCCTAACGAATCCTTCATGAAAGTAAAAGTGGGACAAATGGATCCTCAAGTACCATCAGGCAAAAAGTTCTCCATCGGTGAAAGAAAAATCACATGGCCAGCCCATTTTAACCAGGTAGGACCAAAATAAAGTACCAGTTTGGAAATCAAAATAGATGGCCTTCTTTTCAGCAATTAACGATTGCCAGTATTGTTATAATAAGTGTCTGGAAGAGGACAAACTTGACATTTTCGATCCTGTTTGTGAAATGTTTTGCAAAGCTAGTTTGCAAAGGGAAGAGGGACTGAAAGGAATTGATGGCTTCCATTCTCTTTTTCCACGAAGAAATGGAGAACTTTCAAATGAGAAAACGCTCAGGTGCCCCAAGTAGACTGTCACCTCCTACTTGAAAGGTTGAGAGTTCAATCTTAACTAGCAGGCAAATATCTCTCTTTCCGGGCGGAAAGAAAAAAATTATCTGCTGCAAACACCATGTGGCATCAGGAAGAGCATCCAACCCAGTTTTTAAATCGAAACTGGTTTGCTACCAGTTTTCTGGCCGCACATGCACACCGCATGCCAAACGTGGGCTGCATGCACATGCGCAGTCCACACCAAAAGGAGGCTAGGGAAGGTAAGTAGAACAGCGAGTGGGGTTATCAGCTGTGGCGTGCGATTTAGCTTTGCTAGAAAGCAGGATTTCCTGCTTTGTAGCAAAGCTAAACCCCGCTGCACAGCCTGAACCGGAAGCTTTTCACTCCTGATCAAACCAGAAAACATTAATTTTTGTGGAGGAACTGGTAGCTTTCTTTTAATTACCAGTTCACCCGAACGGGTAGCTAACTACCAGTTTGCCCGAACCAGTAGCTTTTTAAATTGCCGATTCAACTGAATCATATCTAACTAACAGATCATCCGAACCAGTAGCTTTTCACCCCTGATTCGAACAGAAAACACTAATTCTTCTGGAGGAATTTAGATTCCACCTAGGTCCCCATAACTGAAGTGGTCCCTGACTTTCAATAGTAATATAATGTATACATTGACTTCTCATCTGTATGATGCTATACATTGAGCTACCCTAAAGTCAAATACAAACAACTCAGAATAACCATAAGAGACTAATCATATACAGTAGGTTATTTCAACATATTACTGATGAAAAAAGCCTATTCAGACAAAGGGTAAGGTTCATCAATAATACCTTTTTTTAAATTACCAGTTTGCCCAAACTGGTAGTTAACTACCAGTTTGCCCAAACCGGTAGCTTTTTAAACTGCCAGTTCAACTGAATTGGTACCTAACTACCAGTTCGCCTGAACCGGAAGCTTTTCACCCCGATCCGACCAGAAAACACTAATTCTTGTGGTTCAACCATAATACATGCCATTTTGGATCAGTTCTTTCTTAAATGGGTACATATCTGCAGAAACACACACACACACACAAATGAATATTTCTCAGAAGTATATGATGCATTTACTAATTTCTGAAAATGATTGGATTCAAGGGAATAAAATATATTTCTCTCTCTTTCTCATTAATGAATAGACTATACCTCTTGCTCTGTGTAATGATCATTGCCCACCAGGTTCCAGAAAGAAAAGAAAGGAAGAGGAGCCATCAATCTTTGTCCATCAAGAAAATTTTCAAATGAAAGAGGTAGGAAATATGGTATTGTTATGCTTATGTATGTGCAACTGTGTGTATCCATAAAGGCACACAATCACACACATAGCAATAGCACTTAGACTTATATACCGATTCACAATGCTCTACAGCCCTCTCTAAGTGTTTTACAGAATCAGCATATTGCCCCCCAACAATCTGGACCCTCATTTTACCAACCTCGGAAGGATGGAAGGCTGAGTCAACCTTGAGCCTGGTGAGATTCGAAATGCCAAATTGAAGGTAGCCGGCAGTCCGCAGAAGTAGCCTGCAGCACTGCATTCTAGCCACTGCACTACTCTTCGGGTCATCCTGATTATTCATGAGAGTTCTATTCTAGTTGAGCTGTCCAAAAGCAAGGGATATATTTAACATAGATATGAATATATGTTAATGTTGTTGGACTACATCTGCCAGCACTTCTGGCTAGGAGGACTGAAGGAATGAATTATGAGAATTGTAGCAAATTTCACTTTCAAAATTCATAATTGTCCACTGATGTTTTATGACACATGATGTTTTCAATTAGGAAATACTTCTCAGTAAGCAAAAGTATGTAAAATTTGAAATACTGCTATGAATTCTGAAATATTGTACATATTATCACAGATATGGATGACTGCTTAGACTGTCCAGAAGAACAGTATCCAAATAAGGAAAAAAATATGTGCATTCCCAAGGATCTAAATTTCTTGTCTTATTATGAAAGTTTGGGCATCACTTTTACTGTTCTGGCTCTATCATTTTCTGTGAGCACAGTGATGGTACTTGGAATTTTCATAAAACATTGCAACACTCCCATTGTCAAAGCTAACAACCGGAATCTCACTTATCTTCTCCTTGTCTCCCTCTTCCTCTGCTTCCTCTGTTCCTTGCTGTTCATTAGTCAGCCCCAATTGCTGACCTGTCTTCTTCGTCAAATTGCTTTTGGGATCATCTTCTCAGTTGTGGTCAAAACCGTCACAGTGGTTCTAGCTTTTATGGCTACTAAGCCAGGTTCAAAAATCAGAAAATGGTTGGGGAAAAGATTTTCCAACTCTCTGATTCTCTGTTGTTCCTGCATTCAAGCAAGTATTTGCATATTGTGGATGTGCACTGGCCCTCCTTTCCCAAATTTGGACATGTATTCTCTTCCAGAAGAGATTGTAGTGGAATGCAATGAAGGATCAGGCAACATGTTCTATTATATTTTAGGATATATGGGATTTCTTGCTCTCATCAGCTACATTGTGGCTTTCTTTGCTCGAAAACTGCCAGACTCTTTTAAAGAAGCCAAATTTATTGCTTTCAGCATGCTGGTGTTTTGTAGTGTATGGGTGACTTTTGTCCCAACTTATTTGAGCACCAAAGGAAAATACATGGTAGCTGTGGAGATCTTCTCCATCTTGGCTTCCAGTATAGGAATATTGGGATCTATCTTTTTCCCTAAATGCTACATAATTGTAGTGAGACCAGAACTCAACACAAAGGAGCACCTAAAAATGAGAAATTAACAATTATTTTTTTTAAAAAAATATTTTTATTCAACATTTTTAACCATTAAAATCACAATTACACTATTACAAACTTCTGGAAATGCAACCACCAGCAAGGGACATACTACCATATGTATGTGTACCATATGTGGTGTTCATGTCCAGAAGCTAGGGAATTTTGGACAAAAATAAAAAAATGATTGGAGGAAATCATTGAACAAAGAATTGAAATGAAGCCAGATTATTTCTTCTGGGTATACTAAACGGGAAGATAAGTAAAGAACTTTAATACATCATGTTCCATATAATCACCGCAGCCAGAATTACATTTGCCCAAAATTGGAAGCAAGAAAATAGTCCATCCAATGCAATGATTATAAAAAAGGTGCTAGAACATGCAGAAATGGACACATTAATGATATAATTAAGGTACAGAGAGGGATCAGTATACTATGAAACATGGAACAGGTGGTACAATTTGCTTGAAAAGAAGTCTAAAATTAATGTATAGTGATATATCTATAGAGTAGTAGACATGGAAATACTGTATATATTATATAAATTAAGAACGTATATGTATAAAACAATAGGCTTAGAGATAAATTGAAATTAAGAAAAAAATCCGATTATGGAAAAATTAATCTATCCATTATTAATGGATTAATTAATGCTATCCATTGATTTGAATAATTTAGCACTGGCTTTGAGAAGGAAGTTGGAGAGATAAAATGTTGCTCAGGTATGAGAAGGAAGAGAGTGTAAAAAAAGAATAGCCCCAACTTGACCTCATTGCTCTTAAAATGAGGAAAGTGAATTTTTTGGAGTAGCTATTAAATGTCCGTAAATATAACATATAACAATAAAACAATAAACCCTTCAGCATCAGTTTCATGGCCTGATCTACTTGAAAACATTGATATGTTATTTGGAAGTAAACATATTTGATTATAATATTTCTTTTTCGGATCTTAAAGCAATGCATCTTGTCTGCTGAACAAAGACAAGATACTGTATTTATCTGTGTATTTATAAATATACAAATTGTATATTTAGGTTCACTTTTATCCTCCATTTCATATTTATTTCATTTTATATGTCCTGTCAGTAAAATATTTCAATTATGACTGCCGTATGACTGGTACAGTGAAAGGCAGATTGTTAACCATTGTTTAAAGTTAAAATTCTCAATATGCGAAAATATAATGTATAATGGGCAAAGAACAATCCTACTCAGAATCTGTGGAGGTTTTTAGGTAAGAAAAAAATCGATTGGCTAGCAAGAGCCCTCTGGCTGGGGAATTCTGGGAGTTGAAGGCCACACATAAAATTGCTGAGGTTGAGAAACACTGGGCTCAAAATTTTTAGAGCCAACTCCTTCATGTGAAGCCATTGTCAGGCCTGGAAACCATACTAGGCCGTAGGTTTCCAGATGCTGCCACATTTCTCCCCTGAGGGGAAGAAGGAGGGTTGATGGGTATGGTAACATTCTTCAAGCAGTCAAGGTCGGATTGTGTTCGCATCTGCAGAAGGAGTGGCAAGAAGAGGTTTTGAATAAAGTGGAAGAACGTTGGACCATGTGACCGGCAAAGGGGTTAGTGGGGTGGGACTCTTGGGGTTTGTATAACTGAGAAAAGAATCCGGAAGTTTCAGTTTTGGAATTTCACTCATTGTGTGCCAGTTTCCTTATGCTAGTAAAGAACTTTGAAAGACAATGGCTTCAGAGTTTCTTTTTTATGCAGAAGAGGTTTTTCTGGAACCTTGACAGCCATAGTAAGCTAACCCAATTCAACCAGGGGTGAAATCCAGCAGGTTCTGACAGGTTCTGGAGAACTGGTAGCGGAAATTTTGAGCAGGCAAATATCACCTCTGGCTGGCCCCAGAGTGGGGAGGGAATGGAGATTTTGCAATATCTTTCCCCAAGAGTGGGGAGGGAATGGGGATTTTGCAGTATCCTTTCCCTGGAGTGGGGTGGGAATGCAATACCCTTCCCCTGCCATGCCCACCAAGGCATACCCAAGCCACACCACACCCACCAAGCCATGCCCACAGAACCGGTAGTAAAAAAAATGATCTTAACCTGTCTGATTTGTTGGCCAACCTGCTTCACAAAGTGAGGCATTAAAAAAAAATATGAAAGTGATAATGGCTAATTTATTTATACCTAAACTGGAAACTATTTGCAACTGGGGACCCCATGTCTGCCCACCCATCCATGTATTTTTAGACACTTCGAAGATAATTTTATGGTTCTTTTGGATCATAAGAATGCAGTACAATGTATTTAATATTTAAGTCAAAGGACTATGCACTCCATCATATTATTTCCTCAACTGATCAAAGGAATGCCTATAGGAAGCTTAAACATGGATATGGTCATGGCCTTAAGAACCAACCTCTTTCTTGTCCTGGAGGTATGAGACCAATTTTTGCCTTAGTAGCCACTTGGATTATTGTAATGCTCTCTACATGGGGCTCCCCTTGAGGTGCACCCGGAGGCTTCAGTTAGTCCAGAATGCAGCTGCGCGGGTGATAGAGGGAGCTTCACGTAGCTCCCACATAACACCACTCCTGCACAGACTGCACTGGCTACCTGTGGTCTTCCGGGTGCACTTTAAGGTTTTGGTTACTACCTTTAAAGCGCTCCATGGCTTAGGGCCTGGGTACTTATGGGACCGCCTGCTGTTACCTCATGCCTCCCACCGACCCGTACGCTCACACAGAGAGGGACTTCTCAGGGTGCCGTCCGCCAAGCAATGTCGGCTGGCGGCCCCCAGGGGTAGATCCTTCTCTGTGGGGGCTCCTATCCTCTGGAACGAGCTTCCCCAGGGCTTACGCCAAATACCTGACCTTCGGACCTTCCGCCGCGAATTAAAAACACATTTATTTATTCGCGCGGGGCTGGCTTAAATTTTATTGGTTTTAAATTTTTATTATTAATTTTTAGTGGGTTTTAGTTTTTATGTTCCAAAGTTTTAGGCCAATTATGTAATAAGTTTTTTAATTCGTATTTTAATTGTATATTACATTGTCTTTTTACCTTGGCTGTACACCGCCCTGAGTCCTTCGGGAGAAGGGCGGTATAAAAATTGAATTAATAATAATAATAATAATAATAATAATAATAATAATAATAATAATAATAATAATAATAATAATAATAATAATAATAATAATAATAATAATATAATTAAAAAAAACCAACTTATCTTCAGTGCTCTGCAATGCCTTCTAAGGTCACTGGACATCACAAGATCATATAGAAGCAAATTCTTTAGCTGGATATGTTATTTAGCAGTACTCTAGGCAGAATTCTCTTTAACAGACCTTCTTACTTAAAATGTTGGTTCCAAAGACTTTTGTTGGCCATGTGAAGCATATATTTACTTTGAAATTATGTGTCCTCTTATCATATTGGAAAATAATATATATTTTTTTCCTAGCTACTCCTTGTCATTCCCCCACCCATCATCGTAAATCCAGGTACCATTTCCATATCTAAAACCACTCTTGGAATATTGCATTCAGTTTTGTTTGCCACAAAATAAAAAAGATGTTGAAATTCCAGAAAGAGTGCAGAGAAGAGCGATAAAGATAACTGGGGACTAGAGGCTAAACAAGGGGTGGGCTGCTGGGGGCTTGCAGGGGTTTGGGAGAACTTCTAGCTAAGATTCTGTGCAGTTCAGAGGACCGCCAAATCCCACTCCTGGCTGGCCACCCAACCATGCCCCTCTCAGGAATCAGGTGGTGTGTCTGCGCCCCCCGAGCCAGACCTCCTGCCAGAAAGTGACTTGGAGCCAGGCCTCCTGCCAGAAAGTGACTTGGAAAGTGAGGGGGAAGGGCCGTCAGGACTTACCTCGGGAGCACCGGCTTCCCTGCCTCAGCTCCAGGAGCCAGAGGCAGGCCAGGTGGAAGAGATAATGAGGCCTCCGTTCCCTGACTCTTCCCCCCCCCAGGCCATGCCTTCAGACCCAGCTGATGGCAATCAGGCTTGGTTGGACCCTAGGTTTCGTAGGCAGGAGAGGAGGGAACAACAGAAGCAGGGGTGGGACAGGCCGAGGAAGTGCTGAGTCATGGAGCCACACCCCACAGGATATAAAGGCAGCAAGAGCTGCTGTGCCTCTTTGTAGCGGGCAAATCAACTGAGTAACTAAGAGCTGAAGTTTGTTCCCGGGTGACTCATTGGCCTCGAGGGAGATAACAAAGACACTTGGCAGATGCTTGCTATTTTGCTGCCAGAGCTGATAGTGCCGGCTAATTAAGCCATCACTCAGACGGAGGCGAAGGAGGACAGAACAGCAGGTAAGTGCAGGGCGCGTGCAGAGGCTCGGGGAGAGCAAAAAATGGGCTACTGAAAGTTTGTGAAGGCCAGAAATGGGCCCATTTCTGGCCTCCAGAGGGCCTCTGGAGCCCAGGGAGGGCAAAAATGCACACACACCCTTTGCCGTGCTACATGAGGCCAAGTAGGCCATGGCCACCATGGCCACACCCACCCAGCAACCAGCAACCAGGCAGAGAACCCCTTGCTAAAATACTTGTAGCCTACCCGTCAGCTAAACCATATGAAGAAAAGTTAGAGGAATTGGGTATGTCTAGTCTATTGAAGAGAAGAACTAGGAGTGACCTGATAGCAATCTTCTAATATCAAGGGGACTGTCACAAATACAATGGGGTCAACCTATTCTCCAAAGCACCTGAAGGCAGGACAAGAAGCAATGGATGGAAACTAATCCAGGAGATAATGAGCCTAGAACTAAGGGAAAAAATCCTTACGGAACAATTAATCAGTGGAACAGTTTCTTCCAGAAGTCATGGGTGCTCCATAACTGAAGATTTTTAAGAATAGCCATTTGTACAGAATGATATCTCCTACTTGAACAGGGGATGTACTAGAAGACCAAGTCTTCCATCTCTGCTATTCTATTATTCTCTTACATGGTAACAATACTGACAGACTTGAACATTGGGCGCTATCTAACAAAATGAAATTCAATGTTGAAAAAAGTAAGGTTCTACCATTTAGGCAAGAAAAACAAAATGCACAGGTACAGGGTATGTGGTACCTCTCTCAATAGTAGTACCTGTGAGAGGGATCTTGGAATCCTAGTGGACAACCATTTAGATATGAGCCAGCAGTGTGCAGCAGCTGCCAAAAAAGCCAACATAGTTCTGGGCTGCATAAACAGAGGGATAGAATCAAGATCACGTGAAGTGTTAATACCACTTTATAATGCCTTGGTAAGGCCACACTTGGAATACTGTATTCGGTTTTGGTCGCCACGATGTAAAAAAGACGTTGGGACTCTAGAAAGAGTGCAGAGAAGAGCAGCAAAGATGATGAGGGGACTGGAAGCTAAAACAGATGAAGAACGGTTGTAGGAACTGGGTATGTCTAAAAGAAGGATTAGGAGAAACATGATAGCAGTGTTCCAATATCTCAGGGGCTGCCACAAAGAAGATGGAGTCAAGCTATCCTCCAAAGCACCTGAGAGTAGAACAAGAAGCAATGGGTGAAAACTAATCAAGGAGAGAAGCAACTTAGAACTAAGGAGAAATTTCCTGACAGTTAGAACAATTAATCAGTGGAACAACTTGCCTGCAGAAGTTGTGAATGCTTCAACACTGGAAGTTTTTAAGAAGATGTTGGATAACCATTTGCCTGAACTGGTTTAGGGTTTCCTGCCTAAGCAGGGGGTTGGACTAGAAGACCTCCAAGGTCCCTTCCAACTCTGTCATTCTATCCTAACAATATGGTAAACATGTTTTCTTCATCATTTCTGATGCCACCTGATGCCCTGGAGATTACAGTCCTCTTGAGATGTTAGTTCCTCTTATTATCACGAAGTGCTGTGATTTATCTTCTATTCTGGAAAAACTGACTAAGCTTCATAAGATTTTATGTACCCACGATGGTAACCCCATTTCAGTCTTTTTTATGATTCTTTGAAGACATCATTCAGAAATCTGGAAAGCACTAAGTATGATGATGGGCACTAGACTGAGGTAAAGGATTTGGTGTTAAGAGAAGCAACTTCTTCATCCTTACAGATGTCAAAGCTCTTCCTTTTGCTGCTACTCTTAGTGTTTCCACAAATTGAGGGGAAAGCTCTTCCTCATTCATGTAGTGTGAATTATTCCCTTCCTATTCAACATGAGTATTATCAGACTGGAGACTTCTTCATTGGTGCAATCTTTTCTCAGCTCTTCATGCCTGCCTTCTATCCATTATCCTTCACTGAGAATCCCCTGACAATGGTTGAAGACATGTATACGTAAGGAAATTTTTTGGTTCTTTCTGACAAAACATTTCAATAATCACTCAAATAGATATGAGAAGAAAAGGATGTGGAGTTGTGCTATTTATTTATTTATTTATTTATTTATTTATTTATTTATTTATTTATTTATTTATTTATTTATTTATTTATTTTGTCACACAGTATATATAAGCATAAGCATGAAATAACTATACATTCTATAAAGGTAAAGGTTCCCCTCGCACATACATGCTAGTCGTTCCCGACTCTAGGGGCCGGTGCTCATCTCCGTTTCAAAGCCGAAGAGCCAGCGCTGTCCGAAGATGTCTCCGTGGTCATGTGGCCGGTATGACTCAATACCAAAGGCGCACGGAACGCTGTTACCTTCCCACCAAAGGTGGTCCCTATTTCCCACCAAAGGTGGTGCATTTTTACGTGCTTTCGAACTGCTAGGTTGGCAGAAGCTGGGACAAGTAACCGGAGCTCACCCCGTTACATGGCAGCACTAGGAATTCGAACCGCTGAGTTGCCGACCTTTCGATCGACAAGCTCAATATCCTAGCCCCTGAGCTCTTAGATACACTATATAAGCATATATATAAGCATGAGTATGTAATAACTATATTAATTGGATATAATGAAAGGAAAAAATAGGACAGGAATGGTAGGCATCCTGGTGCTGTTATGCACGCCCTTACAGACCTCGTAGGAATGGGGTGACGTCAATAGTAGACAGTTTTTGGTTGAAGCTTTGGAGATTTTGGGAAGAGACCACAGAGTCAGGTAGTGTATTCCAAGTATTAACAACTCTGTTACTGAAGTCATATTTTCTGCAATCAAGATTGGAGCGGTTAATATTAAGCTTAAATCTATTGTGTGCTCGTGTATTGTTGCAATTGAAGCTGAAGTAGTCTTCGACAGGAAGGACATTGTAATAGATGATTCTATGTTAAACTCAGGTCATGTCGAAGGCGGCGTAGTTCTAAATTTTCTAAATCCAGGATTTTAAGTCTGGTGGCATAAGGTATTTTGTTGTATTCAGAGGAGTGGAGAACTCTTCTTGTAAAATATTTCTGGACACGTTCAATTGTATTGATGTCAGAAATGTGGTATGGGTTCCAGACAGTCAAGCTGTATTCAAGAATTGGTCTAGCAAATGTTTTATATGCTCTGGTTAGTAGTGTAGCGTTTTTGGAGAAGAAGCTACGCAAGATTAGGTTTACAACTCTTAATGCTTCTTAATGAAAGAAGCATTTTTTTTTTTTGCTTCTTAATGAAAGATAGAGCTTGTCTTGTTCGTATCAACAAAGCTACCAATGAATGGCCTAAATAAAGTTTTTTAAAAATGAGGAAATGAAGGAAGGAAGGATGGATGGATGGGAGGGAGGGAGGGAGGGAGGGAGGGAGGGAGGGAGGAAGGAAGGAAGGAAGGAAGGAAGGAAGGAAGGAAGGAAGGAAGGAAGGAAGGAAGGAAGTTTTGCTTAAAAATTAGTACAAATGCTTCAGAAAAGCTTGTTCTAAATTTTGCTCTCATTTAGGAATTTGGCATTGTCTGATTGTTCATTGCCCCTGAGGAAATGCTACTAACCATGAGGAAGTTTATTTTATAACAAGGTTGTTACTCCTTATTTCTTCACTGTAAGGCAATTTCCAATAGGTTGACATAGATAGTACTCTGACAGTTATCATCAAGTTATATTTGAAAGACTAAGATTGGGGTTTTTTACAATTTATAAGGGAAGAAGTCCGATCCCATCCAATGGATCATGCCCATTATCCCACTACAAATATAAGACATTTGTTCAGGGGGGGGAAAAACCAGTGCAGTTTTTCTATTGGTGGACTGCTTGCTGCTTCCATTTCATTGAAATTGGTTTCCAAGTCTGATCTCTACTGCCATCATGCCCAATCCTGCCATTCTTATAACAATTTCAAAAATAAGTTAGTTAAGGCGACAATGTGCACCTTTCTCTTACACCCTTCCCTTGTCCTCTCAGTTTCTCAAAATTCAGCTCTTAAACTAAACTCTTCATTTAATTTTTTTTTCAGAAGAATAATCATATGTTCAGGGGCACCCATTAATTTAAATATGTTCCTTCCAGATGATGGAGATTTTGCCAGACTGTGGAACATAACAAGGCTAATTTATTGGGCATTTCTCTCTCTCTCTCTCTCTCTCTCTCTCTCTCTCTCTCTCTCTCTCTCTCTCTCTCTCTCTGTGTGTGTGTGTGTGTGTGTGTGTGTGTGTGTGTGTGTGTGTGTGTATGTATATGTATATGTATATGTATATGTATATGTATATGTATGTATATATAATTCTGTTTTTCTCTATCAGCTGTTAAGCAAAACTGACCTCATGAAGAATTGGTGCAGTGATTTGATAATTTGCCCTTTTTTTTCTTTTTTCTTTTCAATATATGCGCTAATGTTTTTCCAACCTCAGTGCCATATAAACTGATTTCCTGTTTGTCAGCACAGATTTTAGCACTTCCACTCTTTTAACCTGTTCCTGGTATCTTCTGTATTTGACAGATATAGCTGCCTTTTTGTTCTTGAATGTATTCTCTGCCTTGAAATGTTTCTATCGTTTTATAATCCCATTTACAGTGAGGTTGATGTAGGTTTTTCTGAAATGTTAAAATTTTCGTTTACATCAATCAAATCTCTTCCATGCATATTTTTATTCATTTTGTCAATCATATACAAGATAACAGGTAAAAGTATAAACATAATTTGGATACATGAAAAGAGTAAATAAAAAGGAATATTAGGACAGGGACGGAAGGCACGCAGGGGCACTTATGCACGCCCCTTACAGACCTCTTAGGGGTGAGGTCAACAGTAGACAGTTTAAGCTTAAAGTTTTGGGGGTTTGGGGAAGAAACTACAGAGTCAGGTAGTGCATTCCAGGCATTGACCACTCTGTTACTGAAGTTGTATTTTCTGCAATCGAGTTTGGAGTGGTTTACCTTGAGTTTGTATCTATTATTTGCTCGTTTAATTACCTGTATTTTATCCTATAATTTTCCTGATCCCCTTAATAAAATCTCTCATTTCCTTTTTTCCTGTTATATGCCTAATGTCTAACCTTAGACATTCATAGTTTAGATATATTTCTGCAGTCTGCGTTCAGTTATCATATATCTTTCCTGTTATCCAACACTTTCATCCCCCCTTCTCCTACTTCCGCGAAGTTTATCTTGAAACTTTCCTTGAAACTTTGAAAATGTATTCATATCACTTCTGTTTTCATAATCATTATTTCTAGCCATAGTTCCTCACTTCACATTTTATATAAATTAATCCTACGAAATCAGTTCTGTGCGTTCATCTTATATCCTAAAGTTACATCCTCTAAGTTAAGCCTTCTGCTACACAGTATTTTCTAACATATTCTAGTTGACTGAATGATATTCCTTAATTTAGTTAAACATTTAAAGAAGAATGGAATACGGTGCAGTAAAAGAACTCATTTGATCCTCAATAAAATAGAATACAATAGCACATCCTTCCTTCCTTCCTTCCTTCCTTCCTTCCTTCCTTCCTTCCTTCCTTTCTTCCTTCCTTCCTTCTTCCTTCCTTCCTAGACAACCACTAGCTGCAACAATTTTGTTGTATGTTATGTCCCATTATGGGTGTTAAACAGGAACATGATTCCAGCAAGTGTACAAGATTTTGTACACACACATACAATGTTTTTCTTGTTCTAGCACAGTGCCCAAGAATTATCAGCATGTCCTATCAATGGTGTTTGCTGTGAATGAAATCAATGAGAACCTTAAACTTTTACCCAACATCACCTTGGGGTTCCAGATCTATGAAAGTTACTTCAGTGCCCGCATGGCTAATCAAAATACGCTGAACCTTGTATCTCGCCATAAGAAGACTGTCCCAAATTACAAGTGTGATATTGAAAAGAATTTGATTGCAGCCATTGGGGGCCTTGATTCTGAAATCACTCTGCCCATGGCCTCCATCTTAACTCTCTACAAAATTTCCCAGGTAAGAGAAGGTGAAATATTTTAGGGTTCTATCAGTAAAAGAAAATAACCAGTGTGAAAATAAGTAAGTCCACTTGAAAGAAACCAGAGTGTAATAAGTTGAAAAAATATTATTATGGTAATTCAATTTTTGTTTGTTTGTTAGCTTGACAGGGAGATTTGAGAGAGATTTAAAAATACAAAAGGTCTGAGTATTTAGCTGAAAAATAAGCCCTTTAAACTAATGTTGGTGCAAGGAATATATAGAGATAGAGATAGAGATAGAGATAGAGATAGAGATAGAGATAGAGATAGAGATAGAGATAGAGATAGAGATAGAAGATAGATAGATAGATAGATAGATAGATAGATAGATAGATAGATAGATAGATAGATAGATAGATAGATAGATAGATAGATAGATCTCTTTGGTGCAAGTAGAACATCTTACATCAGATTGCCTTCGCTGAATTTCTTTTTAAAAATGTCTAAAATTCTTGAAAAGAAGGAAAAGAATCTTTAGCTATCAAACAAATGCATGAAATACACTAACTGAAGAATGAACATACCTCTATTCTCCTCTAGGTCACCTATAGCTTCTTTTCACCAGCAGTAAGAGAAAAATATCAATTTGCTTTCTTATACCAGATGACTCCTAGTGAAACCTATCAATTGAATGGACTTGTCCAGCTTCTGTTACATTTTCAATGGAAATGGGTTGGGATCATTGCCTTAGGAGATGAGAAAGGGGAAATATTTGTGCAGACTTTAACACATCTGCTTTTTGAGAGGGAAATCTGTATAGCCTTCACAGAAAGAACACCCAGTCATGAGTATTTTTTTCAGCTGGAGAAACTGATCAGTCAATTAAAGAACATAGTTGTCTCTCTCCATAACTCAAAAGCCAGTGTAGTTGTCGCAAAGGCAGATACGCATGCCATGCTGGATATTCATTGGTTGGAGTTTGTGGTGAACAGTTTCGAATTACAACCTATTGACAAAGTGTGGGTTGTCACTGCTCCTTGGGATTTCTCAGCTGAAACATTTCACAGACAGATGAATATACAGATCTTCCACGGAGCCTTATCATTTGCAATTCATTCCAAGGAGATGAGGGATTTCCAAAATTTCCTTCATAAACTGAATCCACATTCTGAAGTTGATAGCTTTGTCAAGCTTTTCTGGGAACAAGCATTTAACTGTGTATTTGAAGATGCAGGTGGAGGGGAGAATCAATTGCCATCCTGCACTGGAGATGAGCAGCTGGAGAACATCCCTGGACCTCTTTTTGAAATGCAGATGACAGGTCAAAGCTACAGCATCTACAATGCAATCTATGCTGTGGCTCATGCTTTCCATGCTATGTTATCATCCAGAACTAAACACAGATTGGGGTTTGATGAACACGATGTTGAGTCTTCAAAACTACAACATTTTCAGGTGACGTCCTTCACATTAAGCAAGCCTATCTTTTTTATGAGTAGATAGTGTTGGAAGAAATGTCCATCTGGGTTCAGTTCCAAGTGGGGAAAAAGACACTGGAAACATGGAGACTGCTTGGAAAGATGGTTTAATGGTGGACAGGAATCACATAGCTTGAGTTCCTGAACAGGAGCACATGGCTTGTGTTCCTGAGTAGAAAAGGTGATCACATGTTTCAAGGTGTTGGGTGAAGAACCAGAGAGGAAAGGAGAAGAGAAGAAGAAGGGAAGAAAAGGAGAAGAGAGAGACAAGATGCTGAGTGCCTGAGTGCCTATACTCTCTGTGGGGCCCCACCTTGGTGTTTCCTGTTCCTGTATAAGAAATGTACCCTGTTTGGTTGTCAAACTCCCAGGTGGTCTAGGAGTCTTAGCTAAATTTGTAGATTGTCTCTCAAGCTTGCTTGAGCCTTGCCATGTGGTGAGTTTCTGTTGCTAGATGGGTCCTATTGTGTTGCAGATGATGGCCCATTGACAAAGGTGGGGGGAATAAGTGAGCTTGGCCGAGGCCTTAATGGCCCATTGACAAAGGTGTGAGGAAGGAGGAAGCTGTTTTGTCTTTAAAACAGGTTTCTCCATTTTTCATCCAGGGAAACACAATACTCTGCCCTATTCAATATCCTCCAAAATATTTCATTCTTCTAGGAGAGGGGTGAGTGCTAACTTCCTATGATAGCAATCTAGGATGTAGCATATGGACTATTCTAAATGAGCTGAGTATTGCAGCATGCAGTACTGCAGGCTACTTCTGCTGATCACCGGCTGCCAGCAGTTTGGCAGATTGAATCTCACCAGGCTCAAGGTTGACTCAGCCTTCCATCCTTCCGAGGTGGGTAAAATGAGGACCCAGATTGTTGGGGGCAATACGCTGACTCTGTAAACTGCTTAGAGCACTATGAAGCAGTATATAAGTCTACAACATTTTCAGGTAATGTCCTTCACATTAAGCAAGCCTACTGTATGTTTTTTTTTAATGAATAGATAGCAATCTAGTGTTGCAGGATGTAGAATACATGCTATTCCTACCAAAGTAGCAGGGGCAGTGTCAGGGTTCCAAGTAATAAACCCATTGCAAGCAAAAACTTCAAGACAGCTGGATTCCTCAAAGAATGGCTTTATTGGAAATATCATAATGGCACATACCTGTGAAAACCAACTCTGAGGACCCCCTTGGTTTTCACCTAATTAAAAGTAAAAGTTTTTCCCTCGATCCCAAACAATTGGTAACATAGCCCAAACATGGCAGTATCCACTGGTTTGGTGATATCATTCCTCCTTCCTCCAGCCAGGTGTGAGGATGTTCTTTGTTAATTATTATTGCCATTTTTCTCCTTTGTTCTTCTAAATTGTAGATCTAACTGTTTTAGTGCCTTGATTTTCAGTGGCTGCATATATTGCAAACCGTTGAGATGTTTTGAGAGTGGGTGGTAGATAATACAAGAGCAACCAATAGATTTAAACTTAATGTAAGATTTAAACTTAAAGTAAGGTTCTACATTTAGGCCAAAAAAACAAAATGCACAGGTACAGGGTATGTGGTACCTTGCTTAATAGTAGTAACTGTGAGAGGGATCTTGGAGTCCTAGTGGACAACCATTTAGATATGAGCCAGCAGTGTGCAGCAGCTGCCAAAAAAGCCAACACAGTTCTAGGCTGCATAAACAGAGGGATAGAATCAAGATCATGTGAAGTGTTAATACCATTTTATAATGCCTTGGTAAGACCACACTTGGAATATTGCATTCAGTTTTGGTCGCCACGATGTGAAAAGGATGTTGAGACTCTAGAAAGAGTGCAAAGAAGAGCAACAAAGATGATTAGGAGACTGGAGGCTAAAACATATGAAGAACGGTTGCAGGAACTGGGTGTGTCTAGTTTAATGAAAAGAAGGACTAGGGGAGACATGATATCAGTGTTCCAATATCTCAGGGGTTGCCACAAAGAAGAGGGAGTCAAACTATTCTCCAAAGCACCTGAGGGTAGAACAAGAAGCAATGGCTGGAAACTAATCAAGGAAAAAAGCAACCTAGAACTAAGGAGAAATTTCCTGACAGTTAGAACAATTAATCAGTAGAAAAACTTGCTTGCAGAAGTTGTGTATGCTCCAACACTGGAAATTTTTAAGAAAATGTTGGATAGCCATTTGTCTGAAATGGGTTTTCTGCCTGAGCAGGGGGTTGGACTAGAAGACCTCCAAGGTCCCTTCCAACGCTGTTGTTGTTGTTGTTGTTGTTGTTGTTATTATTATTATTATTATTATTATTATTATTATTATTATTATTATTATTATTATTATGATTATGATTATGATTATTATTATTATTATTATTATTATTATTATTATTATTATTATTATTATTATTATTATTATCTGCTTTAATCTAGATTGCAGAAAATATGACTTCTGTAACAGAATCATCAGTGTTTGGAACACTTTACCTGACTCTGTGGTCTCTTCCCATAATCCCAAAAGTTTTAACCAAAAACTTTCTACTATTGACTTCACCCCATTCCTAAGAGAACCATAAGGGGCGCGCATAAGAGCACAAACGTGCCTACCATTCCTGTCCTATTGTTTTTCTTTTTTCTTCTTTATATATACATATACATATATATATATATTTTCTGAGGTTTTTGCGGGCGTTTGTATGTAGGTCTTTGGTTATTCGGGTTTTCTCCCGCGTAAAATTGGAAGTGTCTTGGCGACGTTTCGATGAAGCCTCATTCGTCATCTTCAGGCTTCAGCTTCGTGCTTCGTGCTCCCAGAAGCACGAAGCTGAAGCCTGAAGATGACGAATGAGACTTCATCGAAACGTCGCCAAGATACTTCCAATTTTACACGGGAGAAAACCCGAACAACCAAAGACCTACACACACACACACACACACACACACACACACACACACACACACACACACACACATATATATATATATATATATATATATATATATATATATATATATATATATATATATATATATATATATTTGTTTTCTGAGGTTTTCACGGGTGTTTGTATATAGGTCTTTGGTTGTTCGGGTTTTCTCCCGTGTAAAATTGGAAGTGTCTTGGCGACGTTTTGATGAAGTCTCATTCGTCATCTTCAGGCTTCAGCTTCGTGCTTCTGGGAGCAATGTGTGATCGCAGCTGTTTCTTCCTTTTAACTGCTAGTGGGGGGTTGAACTGATTGGGTGGGAGCTTGGCTGTGCTCTGATTGGATGGGGGTTTTTCTGTGCTCTGATTGGCTGGGGGTGTGTCCTGTGTTGGTGGGGGCTTGGTTGTGCTCAGTCTAGTCTGTGCTGCAGGGGGATTTGAGCTGGTGAGCTGCATAGCTGTTGTTTGGCTTTGTGGTCGTGCTACATCTTCATAGTGGGTGTCAGTCTGCTGCATGAATGGATTGGAGGGGTTTGAAATGGCTAATGTTGCAGCTGCGGTCTGGCTTCTGGTCCTTGGTCGTGCTTCATGATCAGTGTGGGTTTGGGTCTGCTTTCTGGGTGGATGTGCGGTGGTGACATCCTGTGTGGACCTTGTGAGTGTGGGTCTGGTGTCATTCCTCGTGTTAGGGACTCGTTCGTCGAAACGTCGCCAAGACACTTCCAATTTTACACGGGAGAAAACCCGAACAACCAAAGACCTATATATATATATATATATATATATATATATATATATATATATATATATATATATATATATATATATATATATATATATATATATATATATATATATATATATATATATATATATATATATGCTTATACCTCCTAATATTTCCTCATATATATGTTTATATACTATATAATCTTTTTGTGTGATGCTTATATATATTGTTGTGACAAAATAAATAAATAAATATAGTTCAGGAATAAACAGATAAAGACAATTTTGTGAAACCTACCCTTGGCTTTCTTCACCTAAGATCCACCCTTTTCTGAAGAAGATCTCGTTTAACAACAGTGCAGGAGACACCTTGTTTTTCAATGAGAATGGCGAATTAGTGGATGGATTTGATATTATCAACTGGATAACTTTTCCAAATCAATCTTTCTTAAAAGTGAAAGTCGGGAAAATGGATCCTCAAGCTCCATGGGACAAACAGTTGTCTATTAATGAGAAGATTATTACCTGGCATGATACATTTGGAGAGGTAGGACTAAAACACCAAGATCTAAAGTTTATACAGGTGCACAGCATTTGGTCATAAATGTGTTCGTTGCTCAGAAAATCAATTTTTATTACTGTCCTATTTGCAAATGGTCACCAACCAGGATAGTCACTAAATAATGAGTGGGTATAATGACAAAGTGATATGTAATTTATTTATTTATTTATTATTTACATTTTTTATACCGCCCTTCTCCGAAGACTCAGGGCAGTGTACAGCAGATAAAACAACAATAATCCAGAAAAATTTTAAAATACAGTACCAAATTGCCTTATACACTGTAAGCCGCCCTGAGTCTTCGGAGAAGGGCGGAATATACCGTATATACTCGAGTATAAGCCGAGTTTTTCAGCACGTTTTTTGTGCTGAAAAACGTCCCCTCGGCTTATACTCGGGTCTATACGGCTTATACTCGAGTTTTTTGTTTTTTTTTAAGCCCCTCGGCTTATACTCGAGTATATACGGCTTATACTCGAGTTTTATTTTTTTCTTTTTCACATTTTGCGGACGGTGCTGGAAGCCCTGCCGGTGCAGTGAGAGGGCGGGCGGGGAGCCGCCAGCCTTCTCAGCTGAGGGAGGGAGGGTTTCCCCAACCGGTAGGTGCCTCATTTCCCACCCTCGGCTTATACTCGAGTCCCCAGTTTACCCCAGTTTTTGGGGTAAAATTGGGGACCTCGGCTTATACTCGGATCGGCTTATATTCGAGTATATACGGTAAATGTAAATTTAAAAAAAATTAAAAAATCTAATTTAAATGATGTATGTTAAAAATAGTTAAATAAGAAAATTACAGAGAGATAAAAACCCCTGTTAAAAGCCCACTAAAAACCCACAATATTAAAATCAATCAGGCCAGTCCCGCTTGGTGAAAAAAGAAGGTCTTGAGCTTGTGCTTAAAGTTCCGAAAATCAGGGAGAAGATGGAGTCCCACCGGCAGCTCATTCCACAGGGCCGGGCCCCCACAGAGAACGCTCTTCCCCTGGGGGCTGCCAGCCGACATTGGTTGGCTGATGGCACCCTAAGGAGGCCCTCCCTGTGGGAGCGCACTGGACATACCGGACGATGGGAGGTAACTGGCGGCAGCAGGCGGTCCCGTAAATATCCCGGTCCCATGCCATGGAGCGCTTTAAAGGTGATGACCAACACCTTGAAGCGCACCCGGAAGACCACCGGCAACCAGTGCAGCCTGCGCAGGAGAGGTGTTACATGGGAGCTACGTGATTTAATTTAAAATTTAAAACTTTCTCAACCAATGTATATGTGAGTTGGAATGCCAAAGGTCCAGCAGCCTTCTGGTTTGAGATGCTGTCCAATTACAGATAATCGTTGACTTAAGACCAATTGTTTAGTGATCGTTGGTACTGTACAATGATACTGGTGGAAAAAATGGCTTATGACAAATGTTCAACCTTGCAGCACTCCTACAGTTATGTGATCGAAATTCTGGCGCTGGGCAGCTGGCATGTGTGCCACTGGCATGTTATAACAGTTGCACTGTCTCAAAGTCATGTGATCATCATATGTAATCTTCCCAGCCACCTTGAGACAAGCACAATCAATAGGGAAAGCCAAATTGGCTTAGTGACCATATGATTCACTTAACCACTTCAGAGATTTACTTATCGCTAGCATAAAAGTTTGTAAAATGGAGCAAAACCCTCTTCACAATTACCTTACCTAGCAGAAATTTTTGGGCTTGGTTATGGTTGTATGTCGAGGATTAGCTGTATGATGAGTGTACGTGGCTTTTCTAAATATTCCAGATTTAGAAAAAAATGGGAATGAGAGATTCCACAGTGGTGCAGGGGTTACAATGCAGTACCGCAGGCTACTTCTGCTGACTGCCGGTTGCCTGCAATTTGGCAGATCAAATACCAAGCTGGCAGGAATAGCCAACACTCCAGAAGATAGGCTCAAGATATAGAAAGATCTTGACAAACTAGAACATTGTGCGCTATCTAACAAAATGAAATTCAACAGTAAAAAAAGTAAGGTTCTACATTTAGGCCAAAAAAACAAAATGCACAGGTACAGGGTATGTGGTACCTTGCTTAATAGTAGTAACTGTGAGAGGGATCTTGGAGTCCTAGTGGACAACCATTTAGATATGAGCCAGCAGTGTGCAGCAGCTGCCAAAAAAGCCAACACAGTTCTGTGTTGTATAAACAGAGGGATAGAACAGTGCTGTATAAACAGAGGGATAGAATCAAGATCACGTGAAGTGTTAATACCACTTTATAATGCCTTGGTAAGGCCACACTTGAAATATTGCATTCAGATTTGGTCGCCACGATGTAAAAAAGATGTTGAGACTCTAGAAAGAGTGCAAAGAAGAGCAACAAAGGTGATTAGGGGACTGGAGGCTAAAACATATGAAGAATTGTTGCATGAATTGGGTGTGTCTAGTTTAATGAAAAGAAGGACCTGGGGTGACATGATAGCAGTGTTCCAATATCTCAGGGGTTGCCACAAAGAAGAGGGAGTCAAGCTATTCTCCAAAGCACCTGAGGGTAGAACAAGAAGCAATGGGTGGAAACTAATCAAGAAGAGAAGCAACCTAGAACTAAGGAGAAATTTCCTGACGGTTAGAACAATT
This sequence comes from Ahaetulla prasina, assembly GCF_028640845.1. Taxonomy (NCBI): domain Eukaryota; kingdom Metazoa; phylum Chordata; class Lepidosauria; order Squamata; family Colubridae; genus Ahaetulla; species Ahaetulla prasina. The sequence goes on along the minus strand of NC_080542.1, from coordinate 12,813,084 downwards.
AATCAGTGGGAACAACTTGCCTGCAGAAGTTGTAAATGCTCCAACACTGGAAACTTTTAAGAAAATGTTGGATAGCCATTTGTCTGAAATGGTTATTTCAGACAAATAACCATTTCAGACAGGGCAGGGGGTTGGACTAGAAGACCTCCAAGGTCCCTTCCAACTCTGATATTATTATTATTATTATTATCATCATCATCATCATCATCATCATCATCATCATCATCATTATTATTATTATTATTATTATTATAAATCTCACTAGGCTCAAGGTTGACTCAGTCTTCCATCCTTCCAAAGTAGGTAAAATGAAGAGCCCAGATTGTTGGGGGCAATACTTTGACTCTGTAAACCACTTAAAGAGGGCTGTGAAGCAGTATATAAAATCTAAGCGCTATTGCTATTTTCTGACAATGTTTCAAAGGCAGGCAACTTTTTTGTAAAGGCAGCATCAGTAGCAGTACTACTTGCAAAGTCCAGGGGATGGAATATGATGGGTATTTTCCTGTGAGATTCAATTAAAATGTGAGAAAGGAAAGTAGTGACAGATTGTTGGAGACACAGGAGAGGTGGGAAGAGGAGCAAAGGACAAAAGCCATGATATGTTTTCATAACATAAACCTTTTGACTTACATGTTTGTTTCATCTGTCGGGACACCGGTATGGAAAGGTGACATAACCACACAGGTGTAATTGTTTTGTGCATAACCATGGCCTGCTGTGGAGACCTAGAGTCAAGGGTAGGCTTCAAAAAGTTTAGCAAGGGGTTCTCTGCCCGGTTGCTGGGTGGGTGTCACCATGGTGGGTGTGGCCTAGTCAGCCTCCTGAACCATGGGGGGGACGTTTTTGCCCTCCCCGGCTCCAGAGGTTTTCTTGAGCTTCCGGGAGGGCGAAAACAGCCTCCCCAGGCTCCAGAGACCATCTGGAGACCAGAAAAGTTTCCAGACTTCCTGAACTTCTGGTAGGCCTGTTTTTCACCCTCCCTCAGCCTACGTGCAACCTGCACTTACCTGCATACAAAATGGGCCACATGGGGACTCCTGGGAGGGGCCGGGCCGGGTGGGCAGGGCCAGCCAGGAGTGGGATTTGGGGGTTCTCTGAACTGTACAGAATCTTAGCTAGAGGTTCTCCCAAACCTCTGAAAACCCCCAGCAGCTCATTCCTGCCTGCAGTAGAAGATACAATGAAAGAGGAGCCCTTCACAGCTTGTCATAACAAAAGATCAAGGATATCGCATTTCATTCATGAGCATTTATTTGCTATTTTCTTCCCCTTGAAATGCATTCTAAAGCATCTTTCTTTTTGTTAAATGACAGCTGGAATTTCGTAAAACCCATGGAGATTTGTTTTGTCTAGCACTATTCATGATTTCACAAAATGATGACCAGATATTGCTGAAAACTCTGGGAATTTACATTGATACCTATGTATCAACAAAATACCAAATTCCTTACCAAGATAAAGAAGTCTAGAATGGAGTCTATGGAGATTCTTAGTCATCCAGGTCATGGTTGTCCTGAAGCTACTCCTTCAAAAGGCAACTAGACTGCATGTTTTTCCTTGCTTCTCATCCAAGCAGCTTCTTCAGAAGCTACTTAGATGAGAAGTAAAATGTCTTCAAGGAAAAACAAAGAAAACAGCTTTGAAAACGGTGCACCTTTGGGCTATTCAACCAATGTTTGCTTCTATCCATGGCATCTGATAGAATTCAAAATCAATATCTACAATCTGGGAGCTAAGGATATCTTCTTCCTTAGCAACATTCTGGAAACGAAAAAACACCCTGAAGTCCATGATGCCCTGATTTGAGTACAACACCCAGTGGTGGGCTGCAGCTGGTTTGCACCAGTTCGAGCAAACCAGATGTTAAGATTCTGCTCAGTTTGGCAAACCGGCAAATCCCACCACTGGCTGCAGGAGACTGAGTGCTATCACACATCCTGGCCATGCCCCTGGCTGTTCTGTCCCCCCTCACCTCCATCCGAGCGATGCCTTAATTAGCCGGCACTATCAGCTCTGGCAGCAAACTAGCAAGCATCTGCCAAGTGTCTCTGTTATCTTCCTTGATGCTGATGAGTCAACAAACAGTACTTCAGCTCTTAGTTAAGCAGTTAATTTGCCTGCTACGAAGAGGCATAGCAGCTCTCGCTGCTTTTATATCCTGTGGGGTGTGGCTCCATGACTCAGCACTTCCTAGGCCTGCCCCACCCTTGCTTCTGTTGTTCCCGCCTCTCCTGCCTATGAAACCTAGGGTCCAGCCAGGCCTGATTGCCATCAGCTGGGTCTGGAGGCGTAACCTGGGGGGGGGAAGAGTCAGGGGAGGGAGGCCTCATTATCTCCTCCACCTGGCCTGCCTCTGGCTCCTGGAGCTGAGCCAGGGAAGCCGGTGCTCCCGAGGTAAGTCCTGATGGCCCTTCCCCCTCACTTTCCAAGTCACTTTCTGGCAGGGGGCCCGGCTCGGGGGGCACAGACACAACACTGGCCTGTCCCACCCAGCCACGTCTACCCAGCTACGTCTATCCAGCCAGTCATTAGGGCAGAGAACCAGTTGTTAAAAAGTTTGCAGCCCACCACTGACAACACCCCATTGAGGCTTAACTAAACAACAAATGTGACTCAAATGGAGTTCTTCTTTCCGATGGACAGGTTGTGCCCTTGTCCCTGTGCAACCATCACTGCCTTCCAGGCTATACCAGACAAAGCAAAGAAGGGGAACAATTTTGTTGCTATGGTTGTGCTGAATGTCCATCAGGAAAGATTTCCAACCAAACAGGTAGGGAATACCATATTATCAACTACAAACGAAACGTCTAATCTGGTTTTATTGTACAGTAGGATGGAAAGAGGAAGATATGCAAACACTTCTCACTTATTAATATTCATGAAAATGTAAGATTGAATTTCAGGTGCAATAACCAAAAATAGGTCACTTAAGGAAATAATAGTAAAGAGAAGAGTTAGACAGGGATATATCTTGTCTTATTTATTATATAATCTCCTTGGTTCTTGCTTGAGTGACTCTACTTTTCATGCTAAATTTATTTACTTGTGTATCCATTTTTATATTATTATTATTATTATTTATTGTCAGTGCACAACATATGTACAATGATATTGGTTGAGCTCCCTCAGGGCATCCCCCAACACAATACAACTCACAGCGAAGACAGTGAAGACTTGCCCAACTTTGGACAGTGTATAAAAGACAAAAACATCTGAAATAATTGGAACAGAATAACATATTAAAATATATGAAGCAATAAAATGTTCAACAAAAATGAAAACTTCTACAACTCACATTGGGGATTCCACTCAAGTTGATCCCCAAACCTGGGAAAAAGCCATATCTTAACTACCTAAAGACCTACAGGGTTGGAACTAATTGTTCATCCATGTGGTGTAAATTTCATATTGACTGTCATTATGATGACTTGATGTGACCGTTGCAAATTCTATAATTTGCTTTTTTGATATGTGACATCATTATGGCTTCATCTAAGCAGCGTTGTCATAATGCATCAGGCTATTTTCATTTTGTGGTTGAATGTGCCCTGTGACTAGAGCAGGGGTCTGCAAACTTGGCTCTTTTAAGACTTGTGGACTTCAACTACCTGAGTTGGGAGTTGAAGTTCACAAGTCTTAAAAGAGCCAAGTTTGCAGATCCCTAGACTAGAGCAATAGAACACTGCAAGGAAGAAACAACTGGTAGCTTGAATGATAAATGTTTTCACATTTTCTATCCAGTCACCCCGACTCTACCGGTAATAGGGACTGCAGAATCGTAAAAAGGGAGTCTTTTCTTTTATTAATATAACTTCTATCTCAACTGCCCTATAATTCAGATTCCGGTTACTAGAATTCATTTTTCCTATGCCATGGAGATATTTAAAATTATAACAGAAGGCATAAGTGGTGGGGATTGTTTTTCAACAAAAACTGGATCAGTGTTTTCATTGTGCGTGTGTGTTTTGCTTTTTTAATGTATCAACTAGCTACCTAACTAACACCAACTGAACCAAATGAACCACTAGAAAATAGTTTCGGAATTTCAGGGAAAGCTTATGAGAAGGATTCCACTTGCAAGGATCCTAGGATTCGTCCTAAAGGAGGGGTGGTCAAACTTGATTTCATTGAGAGCCGCAGCAGGGCTGTTTGACCCAAGGGCGGGTTCCAAATCTTGTCGCTACCGGTTCACTTATGCATGTACAGGGCACTTCTGAGCATGCACAGAAGTGTCTGGGTGGGTGGGCAGAGCCTCTCGCCGCTGCTGCTCCCGGTTCTCCTGATCTGGTGTAAACCGGTAGCAACCCATCACTGGTTTGACCTCGGGGGGGAATGGGCATGGCCACAATTGGCATGGCCAACTCAGTGTCACTTCTGTTGGGGGCGCCTGTGAAGGCCCAAGCACTCTGCCAGAGAAAATGAACTACCAAGCTCTGTTTTCGGCTGCGACAGCCTCCTGCAACACTCTGCCACCTATTGTTCCCTTCATTATATCAAATTAACATAGTTGTTGCATACTTTTACTTATATATACTTTTTTCTCTCGTGATGGGTTATTGTTTATGTTGATGATTGTATATACTGTTGTGACAAAATGAAATTAAAAAAAAACGGAGCTTGGAAGGGCCGCCCGCGGCCTTCGCATGCTCTGTTTTCAGCTGGGATGGCCTCCTGTAATCCTCTGCAAGTGAAAACAGAGCTTGGGAGTTTTCACTGGCAAAGGCTCCACAGGACGGTTGCTTGCTTTTTCCAGGGCGGCCTCGCAGTCCAGATCTAAGCTCCCTGGGAGCCAGATCTGGCCCCTGGGGCCTTGAATTTGACACCCCAGTCCTAAAGGCTTATTTTGGAAGTGCCGTAATTATTAATTACCCTGTATTATAGCTTATAGCATTGTATCATAGTATGAGAAAATCTAGATCACTTCTACATCTATTATGATGACCGGATGTCACTGTTGCAAACTATATAATTGGCTTCTTTGGTATGTGACATCATCATAGTTTATTGAAATACACTGAGTCATCAGTGCAGGGTTGCCCTGATCTAAACAGGATTGGCATAATGCACCAGGCTACTTTCCTTTTGTGGTTCAGTGTTCCTGTAATCAGAGGCTTCAGTCAATAGAACATTCGGAGGATGAAACAACTGGTAGCTAAACGGTTAACTCTTTTCATATTTTATTAACAGTAGCTCCTACCACAACTGTCCTAGAATTCAGATTCTGGTTTATTTATTTATTTATTTATTTATTTAATCAAATTTTTATACTGCCCTATCTCCCGAAGGACTCAGGGCGGTTTACAGCCAGATAAAATACAGAAATCATACACAATAAAAACTAATTAAAAAACTTATTTAAATAGGCCAGAATTTAAAATTACAGTTAAAATGATAAAACCCCATTACCTAAAAATTAATAATTAACCCCAGTTAAAATTAAGTAAAACTTTTAATCCAGTCCCGCTTGGATAAATAAATGTGTTTTCAGCTCATGGCGAAAAGTCCGAAGATCAGGCACTTGGCATAAACCAGGGGGAAGTTCGTTCCAAAGCGTAGGAGATCCCACAGAGAAGGCCCTACCCCTGGGGGCCGCCAGCCGACATTGTTTGGCGGACGGCACCCTGAGAAGACCCTCTCTGTGTGAGCATATGGGTCGGTGGGAGGCATGAGGTAACAGCAGGTGGTCCCGTAAGTACCCGGGCCCTAAGCCATGGAGCGCTTTAAAGATGGTAACCAAAATCTTAAAGCGCACCTGAAAGACCACAGGAAGCCAGTGCAGACTGCATAGTAGTGGTGTTACATGGGAGCAACGAGTGGCTCCCTTTACTACTCGCGCAGCTGCATTCTGGACTAGCTGCAGCCTCCGGGTGCACTTCAAGGGCAGCCCCATGTAGAGAGCATTGCAATAGTCCAAACGAGATGTAACCAGAGCGTGAGTGACTGTGCATAAGGCATCCCGGTCAAGGAAGGGGCGCAACTGGCGGACCAAGCGTACTTGGTAAAAGGCCCTCCTGGGTTACTTTTTTTTTAAAATTTATTTATTTATTTATTTATTTAATCATATTTATATACCGCCCTATCTCCCGAAGGACTCAGGGCGGCTTACAGTGTATAAGGCAATAGTCTCATTCTATTTGTATATTTTTTACAAAGTCAACTTATTGCCCCCCCAACAATCTGGGTCCTCATTTTACCTACCTTATAAAGGATGGAAGGCTGAGTCAACCTTGGGCCGGGCTTGAACCTGCAGTAATTGCAGGCTTTGTGTTCTTAATAACAGGCTTTACCAGCCTGTGCTATTCACCGGCCCTAAAATTCATTTTTCCTATGCCATGGTGATGTGTAAAATTATACCACAAGGCGTAAAGGGTTGGAAATGTTTTTCAATGAAAACTAGATTAGTGTTTTGTGTTGTGTTTCAACTAACTAACTAATTGCCAACTGCAACCAAATGATCCATTAAAAACCAGTTTGGGAATTTCAGGAAAAATTCATCAGAAGGATTCCACTTGCAAGGTTCTGTCCTAAACTAAAGGATTATTTTAGAAGTGCTCTATTTATTAACTACGTTGTATTATAACTAATAACATTGTATCATAGTATGAGAAAATTAGAACAATTAATAAATGGAACAACTTGCCTGCAGAAGTTGTGAATGCTCCAACACTGGAAATTTTTAAGAAGATGTTGGATAACCATTTGTCTGAAGTGGTATAGGGTTTCCTGCCTAAGCAAAGGGTTGGACTAGACCTCCAAGGTCCCTTCCAACTCTGTTGTTATTATTATTATAAAATCTATATCACATCTACAAGGTTGTCAACTCCTTCTCATGTATTTTATATCTCTTTCTCTCCCTTTCTCCAAGATATGAATGACTGCTTCAAATGCCCTGAAGATCAATATCCGAACAAAGAAAAAATCCAATGCCTTTCCAAGGAACTCAATTACCTGAGTTATGTTGATCCTTTAGGCACAGGTTTGTCTGTTATGGCTCTTGCTCTTTCTACAACCACAGTCTTGGTGCTTGGAATCTTTATTAAGCACCGGAAAACTCCTATTGTCAAAGCAAACAACCAAACTCTCACTTACGTTCTCCTTATTTCGCTCCTTCTCTGCTTTCTCTGTTCTCTGTTATTCATTGGCTGCCCCAAGTCACTGACTTGCCTTTTCCGACAAACTACATTTGGGATCATCTTCTCGGTAGCTGTTTCTTCTGTCCTGGCCAAAACAATTATAGTGGTTCTTGCTTTCATGGCTACTAAACCTGGAGCTGGAATAAGGAAATGGGTGGGGAACAGATTTGCATCTGCTATTGTTTTGTGTGGCTCGCTTATTCAAACTAGTATTTGCATGATATGGCTGGGTACTGATCCTCCATTTCTAAATTTAGATATGACAACTCTGCCTAAAGAAATTGTATTGGAATGCAATGAAGGGTCGGGAAACATGTTTTACTATATTCTGGGTTACATGGGATTTCTGGCTCTCATCAGCTTCACGGTAGCTTTCTTGGCTCGGAAACTGCCAGACACATTTAACGAAGCCAAATTTATCACCTTTAGCATGTTGGTCTTTTGCAGTGTCTGGTTGTCTTTTGTCCCAACTTATCTAAGTACCAAAGGGAAATACATGGTGGCTGTGGAGATCTTCTCCATTTTGGCTTCCAGCACTGGGTTACTGGGTTGCATCTTTGCTCCGAAATGTTACATCATCATTTTGAGGCCTGATCTTAATAGCAAAGGACAATTAATAAGAAAAAACAAGAAGGAAAATAACTTTTGAAGTCTGCACCTGTATAGTGCAGCAAAGCTCAATACAATCTGAGAAATAAATGCTTTCTACCTATTCTTACGCATTTCTAGATCAGCCTATCTTCCTTATTTCCCCCATCCTACCACTGTCTCATCCCAATTAAGGTCAGTCTAGCCCCTCTATCCATCTGGTGAAGCAAATTTTGCTTTTTTAATAAAATGTTATAATAATTAATAATAAAAGTACCATACTCTTCTGATTTTTCACCACCATAGACTAACAAAGGTCTCTTCCCACAATGTCTGGAAATTAGAATTTTTAATAAAAGCCTTTTGACAACTGATCAGACTTACTTAGGATATATTTGGATTCATTTATTTAATTTTAACTGGGGTTAAATATTTGGCTACCTATCCATGAAGTTGCAAGAAGCTGTATATGAATATGTGAAATAGTAAAGCATAGTTCTATCATAACAGTTACACTTTTATAATTGTGGCTGGCTATCCTATATATAATTCTGCTGTTTCAATTCTAGTATCCCATAGAAGTTATGGTTATATTTGCCTCATATATCCACAGCTGTGCAAAGTCCCTCAGTAATAATGATCTTGTCTATAACTATCAGGAGTGTTGTCATTTGTTTGCACAGTGAAGTCTCTTGCATTATTATGTGGTTGACTATGATTATAAAGGGGGCTGAAAATCAGTCCAAATATCAGAAGAATCTAGCCAGAAAAATATGGATTATTACAGCCCAGATTTATATTTTTTCTTTTTCTTTTTTTGCGTGCTTCAAAGGACCTGCGATATACAAATGCTCCATGGGGCTCTTTCCTTCACAATTCACTCTGAGAAAGTTCTAGGTTTCCCAGAATTTATCCATGAGATAAACTTTTCTGGAATAGAAAAAGGTGGTTTTCTCAAGGAACTCTGGAAGCAGGCATTTGACTGTTTAATACAAGAGTCTGGAACCCCCCAAAATGTTGGCATAGTCTGTAATGGAATGGAGACCATAAAGAACTTCCCTGCAGTTTTTTTTGAAATGGAGATGACTGGCCACAGCTACAATATTTACAATGCTATCTATGTTCTAACACATGCCGTGAATGCTTTTTGTAGATTGAGACCTCATCATAGAGTGCTGTTCTGTCCCCTCCACCTCACCTAACAAAACACACGTGTTGAAGAACGTCTGCCAGCAATTTATTTACAAGTTGGCCTGGTTCCCTTTGGCAGAGGAAAGTTCTGGCAGCGATTCCCCAAGTGCCTGCTAAGTTCTTATCAAGAATCAGCAGGTTACAGTCCATCACTGGAGCAACCAGGAGACTACAGAATGGTCAAGAGTTACTGATGAAAATCCAAGCCTTAAATTCAAAAACTGTCTGAAGCTCACACGATGCAGTTCACCCTTAGTAGCTTTTGTCCATCACAAGGGCCAGATGGCAACCCCACCCGCTTTTATCCCCTGTGGGGTGTGGATCAGTGATTCAGCACTCTCTGGGCCTGCCACACCTCTTCCTCTGCTGCCCACGCCTCTCTTGCCGACAGTGCCTATCCAGGATTGATCCTCTTCGCCCTCTATCTGTGGAGGCTCAGACTTCTTCTTCCTGGCCTTCCGCCGGCACTTGAGGTGTTACCAGGAAGGAGGGACCTGGAGAGGGAAGCCTTGTCAGCTCCTCTCCCTCACTCTCTTCCTCCTCCTCCTCCTCCTCCTCCTCCTCCTCCTCCTCCTCCTCCTCCATGAGGACAGGCTCGGGGGGCCAGAGTCACAACAAGTGCTGGAAACTGGGGGGAGACATCTTCAGCCCTGTCAGGTAATATTTATAAATAAACATCAATTTTCAAGATTTCCAATTATCTAAATAATTCTCTCAACCCTGTCAAGCTATTTACTAAATCTGCACTACTATTAATCTTTTCATTGATCCCATCACCCATCTCCTTTCACTTATGACTGTATGACTGTAACTTTGTTGCTTGTATCCTTACAATATATTGAGTATTTCCTGATTGTTTATTTGTACCCTATGACTATCATTAAGTGTTGTACCTTAGAATTCTTGATGAATGTATCTTTTCTTTTATATACACTGAGAGCATATGCACCTAGACAAACTCCTTGTGTATCCAATCACACTTGGCCAATAAAAATTCTATTCTATTCTATTCTATTCTATTCTATTCTATTCTTATCTTATTTAATCTACACGCTCCCTAGGGGTGGGTTCTACTTATTTTTACTACCAGTTTGCAATGGGAGCAAGCGCACGCTTCTGTGCATACGCAGAAGCTTCTGCACATGCGCAGATCATTCCTGACAATGTCTGGGTCAGTGGGTGGAGCCTCCTACCGGTTTTACTACCGGTTCTTGCAAACCGGTCCAAATCAAGAGCAACCCACCATTGATGCTCCCCTAATTCATAAGTACATTTCTTCTGAGAAAGAATAAAAGTCAATTTTTGGACTCTGCATCGTTTTCCAAGGAATTAAACATTCTATCTAGGTCAGTGTTCCTCCACCTTAACAACATTAAGATATGTTCATTCAGCAGGATGAACATTGGAATAGGACTGTTAACCTGCAACATTATTTCCCAATCCTTTGGTTCTTTGACATGTCTATACTTCAGAATTCTCTGATTAAAATAGTTATTGCAAAACAGTTCTGAGATTTGAAGTCTCTACACCAAGAAGTTGCCAAGATTACAAATTTTGAAAACGCTGACTTACAATTACTGTGTGCTATTATAGGATGAGTGTGTGGGATAACTGTTAAAAGTCAACTTTACATTCATTTATTTTGCTTCTGACAATCTTTAATTTATTTGGTTGCTATCGTATCATTAACTGAATCCCCATTCAAACTAATTTTACTCCCTTCTGTTTTATAATCCTCAATTTATTTTATTTATGTAGCCACCCATCTCACTAAAGGGGACTATAATAATTTTTTTCCCAATCTTTCACCTCTTTATCTCCCTACATATTAATTCTTGTCTATTGTATGTTATTGTCTTTCACTAAAGAATTATTTTATTCTTTAGAGTCTTCTTCAAAGAATCTATTTGCAGGTTGCTATCAATTTGATAGCATACCTTTGTCTGTCATTTGATAAATTTCACTGCTCTTTTGGTGTTAAAATGAAAGCTTTTCTCTCTTCCCCTCCAAATATGGAACTTTAGTGCCCTCTATGACTTATCTGCTCCCTTAATTTGTGTACAATTTTTCTGAATTGAATTCTTATTTAGCTTTTCGCCATTTATTTTGTATTCTTTAAATTCTTTAAGATGTTTCTTCAATTCGGGGTATGATGCTTTAGCTACGAATTAATTTGTTTTTCAACTTGTTGCTTGGAAAGTGCATCTATGTGTTGTGGGTCACCGATTGCAAATATTTTGATGAACCTAGTTAGATTTCTAATCAAATCTCCAAACTGAATATTTAAGGAGGTCCTACAAGACAAGGTGGTCAAACTATTTTCCAAAGCACCAAAATGAAAGACAGCAAGATGGTGGTATTACAGTGGTGGTATTACAGTGGGGATGGGGTTCCATAGGAAGACCTGAAGAACCAGGCTAGAGACAGATCCTCCTTAAAACTCCAATGAGCTGACTATGGCATCAGTTCATATAATCAGTTGTTCTCCTCACATATGTATATTAATCAACAAATAAATAAATAATCAGTAATTATTTCAAATAAACTACAGTTTTATTCAAGACTGCTCTCAGACATATGAACCTAATATTCTTTTCAAAGTATTTGATGTGCTGGGCTTTTCTCCATCCCTCTCGCTTTCTTTTACTTTCTTTTGAAATCCAAGCTGGAAACAATCAATATCAATATAAACCGTAAGGATACAAGCAACAAAGTTACAGTCATACAGTCATAAGTGGAAGGAGATGGGTGGTGGGAACGATGAGAAGATTAATAGTAGTGCAGACTTTGTAAATAGTTTGACAGTGTTGAGGAAATTATTTGTTTAGCAGAGTGATGGCCTTGTGTCTAGTTGTTCTGGTGTGCAGTGCTCTATAGCCGTGATGGCGAACCTATGGCACACATGCCACAGGTGGCACACGTAGCCATATCAGTGGGCACGCCAGCTCAGCTCCAGCGCGCAAGCGCATGCCAGCCAGGGGTGGGTTCTATTTTTTTTTTACTATCGGTTCTGTGGGCGTGGCTTATTTTGTGGGCGTGACTTGATGGTCATGTGACAGTGGGTGTGGCTTGATGGTCATATGACTAGGTAGGCATGGCCAACTCAATGTCTCTCATGTTAAGGGGTACCTTGCCTGGCCCCTCCCCTCCCAGCCATTCCTTGTCACACCCAGCCTCAACGTATCTATAGTTCTGCAAAAATGTTGTTCACCTTTTTTCAACTTTATTATCTATATATTATAGATCAGGGGTCTCCAAACTTGGCCACTTTAAGACTTATGGACTTCAACTCCCAGAATTCCTCAGCCAACTTTGCTGCCTTAAAGTCTTAAAGTGGCCAAGATTAGAGACCTCTGCTATAGATGCACTTTCATGGACCACTGAAAGGAAGAAATGGCTCACATGCTTTGCCCAAGAGTGTGATAGACAACAGTCTTTTAAGGGGCTGCTAGAAAGAAGGGGGGGAAAGTATTTTCCAAAGCACCAGAAGGCAAAACAAGAAGCAATGGATTGAAACTCAACAAAGAGAGAAGCAACCTAAAACTAAGGACAAACTTCCTGACAGTGTGAACCTATATAGGTTTCAGTCATAATTTCACATATAAAATAGCCATTCATGTAATACAACCTGCATATTGTTCAAAACAAACATTAGTATTGTGGCTGATGTTTGACAGAAAGCCTAAAATCCCCATTCCCTCCCCACTCCAGGGGAAGGTTACTTCAAAATCCCCATTTCCTCCCTGTTAAGTTCGGGAAGTAACGAGGCTGGAGACCAGGGTAGTGACAACAGCTCTTTAATATAGGGTGAACCCAGCAACAGGCTGGGGCAAAAACCTCTCCTTTTATACAGTTCTGCTGGAGGCTTCGTCCAATCAGCAACGTGCTGATTTCCCGCTCAAATATTTAAAGGCACAACTGTTAATACATAACACTCCTCCCCTCCCAGAAAACACTTGGTCTTATTTACATATTTATTCACATGTTATTTTTCGACGTAGTCACGCAAATAACCTGGGCGTCTCCTAGTTCTTTCTGACCTGCGCGGTTCAGTTCTGGGTGGTGTTTTGAGCTGGTCGGAGGGGCTGTTTTCTCCTCCCAGCTCTTTCTCTAGGCCATCGGGCTCTGGATTATTGGCCGACTCTTTTTCTTGGCCATCCGGCCTTGGATTAATTTTGGAATTTTCCTTGCTGTTTCCCTCGGGGACCTGATGGCGTCGCTGGAACTCTGGGACCTCAGCTAAGTCTTGCGCCTCCCCCGGGTCATTGTCTGCTGTGGATTCAAAGTGGTATTGGTCATTACCTGTCTCTGTTGGTTTGGTTTGGCCAGTTATTCGTTTCCTTAACTGATCTATGTGGCGCCGCCACATTCGGTTGTCTGGTAGCTCTACCACGTACGATTTTGGCCCTGTTACTTTTGTTACTTGTCCGGCGACCCAACTCGGGCCGTCCCCATAGTTTCGGGGCCACACCCGGTCGCCTATGCTCATTTCCCTTGTTTTTCCTAGCTCCCCCTTGTAACCCTCGGGTGTGTAATGGGGGTTCAAACGGTCAAGTGGGCACCGGAGTTTTCGTCCCATTAGCAATTCGGCTGGGCTTTTTCCCGTGGCTGTGCTTGGGGTTCTGTGCTGGACGGCTAGGAAAAAGTCTATTTTTGTTTGCCAGTCACCTGGCTTGAGCCTGGACAATGCCTCCTTAGCGCTCCGGACGGAACGCTCTGCAAGGCCATTCGACGCAGGGTGGAAAGGTGCAGAGAGGGCATGTCGGATGCCTTCCTCTGCCAGGTACTCTTCAAACTGGGCTGCCGTGAATTGGGGCCCATTGTCGGACACCAGAGTGTCCGCAACCCGTGAGTTGCGAATAGGTGGCGAGGGTTGCGATTACTGCTTCGGCTGTGGTGGACTTCATAAGTATGATCTCTAACCATTTGGAAAATGCGCCCACCACCACTAGGAACGTTTGGCCGTGAAAGGGGCCAGCAAAGTCAATGTGGATTCTTGACCAAGGCCCTTGGGGCTTTTCCCATTCTCTGACTGGGGCTGTTGGGGTAGCGGTCTGGACTCTTGGCAAGCTTGGCATTTCCCTACCCTCTCAGCAATCTCTGCGTCCATGAGTGGCCACCATACATAGCTTCTAGCTAACCCCTTCATCCTTACGATGCCTGGGTGACCCTCGTGGAGGAGGTCCAATACCTTGCCCCTTAACTTAACAGGAATTATTACACGATCACCCCATAACAGGCACCCCCCTTGAGCCGAGAGCTCATCACGTTTCTTAACAAATTCTTTGAACCGTTCGCCCGGCGCAGCGGGCCACCCTCTGTACCCAACCGAGTACAGTCCTTAACACAATGTCCCGGTATGATGCCCGAGCCACTTCCTTTGATGTGACTGGGCCAGAGTCCAACGAGTCAATAAGGAGGATGGGTGTCCCCGGAGTGGGGTCTTCGGTCGCCCCTGGCAGTGGGCATCGGCTCAATGCGTCTGCATGCCCCACTTCTTTCCCCGGTCGATGCTGCAGCTTGTATGAGTAAGCGGCTAAAAATATAGTCCATCGAGTCAAGCGTGGCGAAAGTGCCACAGGCGTTGGCCAGTCGCCAGCCAGTAATCCCAGTAACGGTCTGTGGTCAGTCACGATTTCAAAATTCCGCCCAAAGACATACTCATGGAATTTTTTGACCCCTGATACAATGGCTAATGCTTCTTTGTCTAATTGGCTGTAGTTCCTCTCTGGGAGGACATCGTTCTAGAGTAGAACGCTATAGGGGCTTCTGTGCCGCTTTGGAAGTCTATGGCTGAGTACAGCCCCACCCCATAAGGGGACGCATCGCAAACCAGCACTAGGGTAGTGAGTCGTGATATTGGATGAGCAGGCTATCACTTGAGAGCAGGTTCTTTACTGCTTCAAAAGCCCTATTTTCTGACTTTCCCCAAGACCAAACAGTATTTTTCCTAAGAGCCTATGCAGCGGTTCCAACGGTTGCTTTGTTCTTCAAAAGACCGCGTAAAATTAACCAATCCCAGGAATGCCTGCAGCTCTGCTTTGTTTTTGGGCGCTGGAGCCTTCCTAATTGCCTTAACCTTGCTCTCAGTAGGGTGAATTCCTTTCTTGTCTATCCGGTAGCCCAAGAAATCGACCGATTCGACCCCTATCTGACATTTATTTGTCTTGACTTTTAATCCGGCTGTCCGGAAAATGCTCAAGACCTTTCTTAACCGCTCCCCCAATTCTTCCATGTTTTCCCCTGAAATTAGGACATCATCGAAGTAGGGAACTACCCCTGGGAGCCCTTGCAGTAGTCGTTCCATCAGGTTTTGGAACAGCCCTGGTGCCACACTAACCCCAAATTGCAATCGGGTGCACTTGAATGCCCCCCTGTGCGTCACAATCGTTTGGGCTTCGGCTGTGCGGGCGTCAACTGGCAGTTGTTGGTAGGCTTGGGCCAAGTCTAACTTTGCAAAGACTTGCCCTTGCCCCAAGGAGTGCAATAAATGTTGCACTACGGGAACCGGGTACGCGCTTTTCTGTAAGGCTTTGTTAAGCGTCGCCTTGTAGTCAGCGCAAATTCTAATTGACCCGTCCGATTTGA
This sequence comes from Ahaetulla prasina, assembly GCF_028640845.1. NCBI lineage: Eukaryota > Metazoa > Chordata > Lepidosauria > Squamata > Colubridae > Ahaetulla > Ahaetulla prasina. The sequence goes on along the minus strand of NC_080542.1, from coordinate 12,797,581 downwards.
TGGGGGTGACGATTGGCGTCTCCCACTTTGCGTGATCGACTGGCACCAAAACCCCCTGATTTATGAGCTTGTCCAGCTCCTTATCAATTTTTGGTTTTAGGGCAAAAGGGACTCTCCTCGCCTTAAGCCTAATGGGGGCTACCTGGGGGTCTAAGTTGAAGGAAATAGGGGTCCCCTTGTACTTGCCCAGGCAGTCCTTGAAGACATCTTGAACTCGTTAAAGAGAATGTCTTTCAAATTGCAGTCACTTCTGTAGATGCCAGTCACTCCCATGCCCAGGGCACGAAACCAGTCTAGTCCCAACAGACTGGGCAGAGTTCCTTCGACGATCGTGATGGGCAGGGTCTTTTGTGAGGGCCGACTCGACTCGGACGGAGGTGGTCCCTCGAACAGGGATGCGATTCCCTGGTAGTCGTGCACTCGTAGCCGCTGTGCTTGCAGATGGCGCTTGACGGACGGCAGCGACTTCGCCAGGGTGTCCCAGGACATGATGGTGATCGCTGATCCCGTGTCCACTTCAAGCCTGCACCGTACTCCCTCGATCTTGGGCTTTGTGAAAATCTTCTTTCCACTTTGGTTGAGGCGCGCCTATAATGACAGTCGTTTGGTTAGACTTCGCCTTTCTTGTTTGAACCAATCGCGGGCCGCCTTTCCGGTTCCGCTTTGATTGGCCGATTTGAATTTTCGGCGGAAGGTTGGGCCGCTCTGCAAACCTGAGCTAAGTGTCCTTTCTTCCCACACCGCCGGCATGTTGCGTCTTTAAACCTGCAGCGTTGGCGCTGATGCTGCCCTCCGCAGCTTCCGCACTCGTCACGGTCCTCAGTGTCGCGCCGGTCCGCAGACCCTTCCTCATCCTCGCCTCACCTTCGGATTCGGACTGAATCTCCTCCTGGTGTACTGGCGCTGGCTTTGCGCTCGCCTTGGATTGAAGAGGCTTTGCAGAGTCTCTGCTGCTTTAGTAGACATTTCGTGTGCTCTGGCCTCGTCCAGAGCGGTGGCTAGTGTCAGGTTGCTCCTGGCTAGCAGTCGCCGCCGAGGCGGATGTCCTTGACCTCGGATGAGTTGCTCGAGTAGCACTTCGCCTAAGTCTCGGTATCCGCAGTCCTTGGGCGCTCTTCTTAAAGCGGCCATGTAGTCACCGATGGACTCGCCTCCATCTGTCTACGTTCTCCGAATTCAAACCGCTGCACGTATTTGGACGGGCCGGTGCGAAATGGTTCTTCAGCAAAGTCTGCAGAGTCGGCCACGATACCGACTGTATCGGCGCTGGCTCTGCCAGGGCTTCCGCAATCTCGACACCTCCGCCCGCAATGGCTTAGGAAGTAAGCCCGCTATGGTTATCAGGATCCCCTGTAGTTCGTTGGTTTAGAAAGTCAAACGGGTCATATATGTTCCCCATTTCTCCTTGCCCGGGTTGTACGGTGCGGGTGGCGTATTTGCCATTTCCGCGTTTCTGCCCTGAGTTTGCTGGGTTCGGGACTAGCGTGCTTCAACTCGGTTCTGGTTCTCCTAGCCTCGAGATCCCACCTTCGTCGCCAATGTTAAGTTCGGGAAGTAACGAGGCTGGAGACCAGGGTAGTGACAACAGCTCTTTAATATAGGGTGAACCCAGCAACAGGCTGGGGCAAAAACCTCTCCTTTTATACAGTTCTGCTGGAGGCTTCGTCCAATCAGCAACGTGCTGATTTCCCGCTCAAATATTTAAAGGCACAACTGTTAATACATAACACTCCCCACCCCACTAATCTGTTCTGGGAAGAAATCAAACTCCCCCCTCTTCATATCCCAAATAAAATATCCCAGATAATTAAGGAATAATCAAGCTTCTGGCAAGGAATCTTGGAATTAAACATTCCTGCCAGCTGCATAAAGGAAATTTGTAAGCAGAAAACAGCTACCAGTGCTTACAGATAATATAAAGTGGAAGCTGGAAGTTCGGCTCCATTTACAAGCAGGCAGAAAATTCATTCAAGACAGGATACTTCATAATGGAAATCGCCCAAACCTTTTTACAAACACAAACCCCAAAACTTCAAAAACATTGAACCATATAAGAATTACTCCTCTTATCCAATTTGTTGTTCAGCTGACCCAGAAAGGAGCTTCTAGCCGCTCTGTCAATTTAAAACGACAGCGTTTCCCCCCGTTCTTTGCCAAGCAATCTCCTGGCTGAGAAGCGAGCCGATCAGTTGGGAGGCTTCTTGGCTTCTCAATTTAAAGGGACGGTTTCTTGTGGTTTTTTTTTCTCTTCTTCGACAAGTGAGTCTTGATTTTTTCCTTCTAGCCGATCATCTGGGAGTCGGGAGGCAGCAAGAGATTGGGGGCGGGACCAGGAGGAATTTTTACTACCGGTTCTCCGAACTACTCAAAATGTTTACCGATTCTTGGGAACTGGGGAGAACTGGTAGCAACCCACTACTGATGCCAGCCAGCTGATTTTTAGGCCTTCTGGGCCCACTAGAAGTAGGGAAACAGGCTGTTTCCTGCCTCCGGAGGGCCTGGGAGGGCAGGGAAAGGCCCATTTTTCTTTCTCACCTGGCTCCAGATCCTCTCTATGCATCTAGGGAGGGCGAAAACAGTCTTCCCCAGGCCATCTAGAGGCCCAAAATGGCCCATTTACCAACTTCCGGTTGGAGAGGAAGTGACATTTTTTGCTGTCCCCAGCCTCCAGAGACTCCTAGAGGGGCTCTGGAGGCTGGGGACAGCAAAAAAACATCACTTCCTGTCCAACTGGAAGTTGGGAAATGGACTGATTCAGGCCTTTGGAGGGCCTCCAAGGGGGTGAGGAAGGCTGTTTTCACCGTCCCCAGATGCTTAGAGAGGATCTGGAGCCAGGTGAGAAAGAAAAATGGGCCTATCGGGCCATCGCGGGTTGATAGCCATTGTTTTTTCTGCAGTTCTAATTATCCTCTGAAGTCTGTGTCTGTCTTGCTGGGTTGCAGAACCAAACCAGACAGTTATAGAGATGCAGATGACAGACTCAATAATTCCTCTGTAGAACTATATCAGCAGCTCCTTGGGCAGTTTGAGCATTCTAATTGAATTGTTTATTACTTCTGTTGTTCATTTTGGACTTCCAGAACTCATCAGTGTATTTAATAGCCGGTAGGGTTTTCAAGTCCCAACAGAATTAATGCTTCAACAGTGCCATATAACTATCAAAATCACTATAATAGTCTTCAGCCCAAAACCTCCAAAGGCTTTCTAGAAGAGGAATCAACTAAATCAGAATGTTTTATATGCACCCTGGCATTTTGTCAATAGACAAGAGAATAGGAGGGCTCTGTTACTTTGGCCAGCTTCTCCCTCATAATTAATAAATCAGATTTCAAATATTGATTCAGTAATTTGAGGGACAGAAAGAACATTGAACATACAATATCAGAGTTGGAAAGGACCTTGGAGATCTTTTAGTCCAACCCCCTGATCAAGCAGGAGACCTTATACCATTTCAGACAGGTGGCCATTCAGTCTCTTCTTTAAAGCCTCCAGTGATGGGACACCCACAACTTCTGAAGACAAGATATTCTGATAAAGAGAATACAAGGTCCTCTGGGAAATAAAGCTGTCAGTCTTCTAGTCACTCCAGTTGAAAGCTGGCCAACAGCTGCAATAATGTAGTAGAGAGAAATGGACGGTTTAATGTGCAGAGGGAACATTGTCATCAGAATGGGAGTGATGCTGGCTCTGTTTCTTCTCTTTCTGCCCAATGAGGTGAACAAGTCACATGCCTTTTCATGCAGTGGACAAGATCCTCCCTATATCCCACATGAATGGTATGAACCAGGCGATTTCTTCATTGGTGGGATAGTGTCTCATATCCATTACATTTTCTTCAATATTTTGTTCAACAAACACCCTTCTCAGGAGTCACTTAGCATCCCAATGTAAGAGGTTTTTATCACCCCCCCAGTATAAACACTAGCCTATAAAAATACATTATTTTCATGTTTATTTGATTGTTTGCAGAGTATTTAATTCTAAAAGGATGGATGGATGGATGGATGGATGGATGGATGGATGGATGGATGGATGGATGGATGGATGGATGGATGGATGGAGATAGAGATAGAGATAGAGATAGATAGAGATAGAGATAGAGATAGAGATAGAGATAGAGATAGAGATAGAGATAGAGATAGAGATAGAGATAGAGATAGAGATAGAGATAGCTAGATATGGATATGGATATGGATATGGATATGGATATGGATATGGATATGGATATAGTTATAGTTATAGTTATAGTTATAGTTATAGTTATAGTTATAGTTATAGTTATAGTTATAGTTATAGTTATAGTTGTTATAGTTATAGATAGTTGTTTGTCAAGAATACAGTGAAATGTTCATTCTGGATTCTATTATCAATAGAATTTTGGTGGATGGAAGGATGAATAATAGGATGGATGGATGGATGGATAATGATGGATGATGGATGGATGGACAGTATCAAATAGACAGAAGTCATTTGTTGAGAATACAGTGAATACTCTGGACTCTGGGGAGAATCTTCTCATATTATCAATAGAATTTTGTTGGATAATAGGATGGATAATAGGATGGATGGATGGATGGATGGATGGATGGATGGATGGATGGATGGATGGATGGATTGATTGATGGATGGATAGTATCAAATAGACAGAAGTCATTTGTTGAGAACACAGTAAAATGTTCAGTCTGGACTCTGGGGAGAATCTTCTCATATTATCAATAGAATTTTGGTGGATGGAAGGATGGATAATAGGATGGATGGATGGATGGATGGATGGATGGATGGATGGATGGATGGGTGGGTGGATGGATGGGTGGATGGATGGATGGTGGATGGGTGGATGGACAGTATCAAAAAAACAGCAGTCATTTGTTGAGAATAAAGTGAAATGTTCAAGCTTCACTGTGAGGAGAATCTTCTCCTTTATCAACAGAATTTTAATGGATGGAAGGATGGATGGATGGATGGATGGATGGATTGATAATTAATGATGGATGATGGATGGCTGGGCAGTATCAAATAGACAGCAGTCATTTGTTGAGAATAAAGTGAAATGTTCAAACTTCACTGTGAGGAGAATCTTCTCCTTTATCAACAGAATACTTGGAAATCCAGATGTAGTCTACTTTAGTACATAGGAGAATATTATTCCAAAAGGACACAATGACATAAAATCTGCCTTGATCCTTATGTCTCCTTCCTGACTTCCAGTTCTAATGCACAGATTTTGACTTTATAGACTTTATAGAAGGAGAAAATGAAATAACAGATATAATTTTGTCAGAATTACATTTATAAAGGGATATAACACACATCTTATTTTGAACTTTGTAAGGAATGCATGATCTGAAAATAGAAAAAAAAAAGAGGTATAAAGTATATTTATATCTTATCATAAAATAAGATGCTTAATGAGCAGGACCACCTATTGTGGGTTTAACTTTCTTCATATTAGGCCTTTCGCTAAAGTTCAGAGAGGTAAATTCAAATGTTCTCAAAAATCCATTTTGTTTGCTCTATTTTTTTTCCTATTCTGATTCTTATTTGTGACTTAGTTTTCATATCCTTTTGATGTGTATTTTATTAGTCCTTATACTCATATATAAGACACACCATTTTAGGTTTCTATACACATGAACGGATTTGAGCCTGTGTCGATGATTTCTTAGGAATGGATTTAGTCATTCTGCCAGTTATGAACAGAATTATCTGGACAACCCAGCTTAAGCCCTAGATGACTACACTTCAGGGTATCAACACTGAGATAGGAGAATCAGTAGCCTGACTTTTTAAAAGTTTATTCATCCATTGCTTTCCACTTTCAAGCTTTTGAAAACAAAAAGTGGAAACAAAAAGTGGAAACAAAATTCTGTTTTGACAACTCCATGCTACTGAGAACAGCTCTGGGAAATCAAAGATTACTTTGGTTAAAAACTGAGCAAAACATGTTTCATGTTATGGCATGAAAGCCTGAATTCATTCCAGGATAATCACAATACATTTTCAAAGAGGATGCTAATTTGATTAACTGTACTTACAATGTGTTCCTTTTGTATACTGAGGGACAGACAATTTTCCATTCAAAACTACATCAGTATGTCCTAAACATACTGATTTTGTGCACTGTTTAAAACTATCATCTAACAAAAATGTCCTCCATTTCCAGAATGGTGACCAAGTTCTACCAGCATATTCTAGCTTTGGTCTTCGCTATTGATGAGATCAACAATAATCCCAAGATTTTACCCAACACTACTCTTGGGTTCCACATCTTTGACAGCTACTCTGATTCAAAGATGACTTACCGCACCATTTTGGACCTGCTCTTCACTTCACAAGAGTTTGTTCCAAACTACAAATGTGGCAGTCAGAAAAACATAATAGGAGTCATTGGGGGATTTGGCTCTGATACAACCTCATGCATGGCAGATATCTTACATCTTTATAAGATTCCACAGGTAACACATGAGAAATTCTCCATTTTTATTCATCTTTTGCCTTCATTAATGCTACCACTATAATGATCCTTTAGGTGAGAGTGCCGTAATAAGGTGAAAACAAAAAACGCTGAATTGATTTCACTATTTACAATATCATATTCATAAATGTGTGCGCTAGATTCAGAAGATTTAGATTAGGCCAGACTAATTTGAATATTTAGGAGCCAGTTTGTTGTAGGGGTTAAGCCCCAGGCCAGTATTTCTAATCCTGTCTTGAAATGAAGCCAGCTGGATGACCTTGGGCCAGTCACTCTCAACCCTAGGAAGAAAGCAATGGCAAAAAAATGGATGAGCACCAAAATGGCTCTAGCTAAACAATAAAGATGTCCAGTTGCCATGATTCAAACTTCAGACACTTTTGCCCAGTTAACCCATAACCACAGACCTGCGGTCATAGTGACCGCAACAGTTTTCCAAAATGTTTGGAACACCCCTATTTTTAGAAATGGACCGTTCCAGTTGCGAATTTATATTTTATTTATTTATTTATAATTAGATTTCTATCCCGCCCTTCTCCCGAAGGACTCAGGGCGGTTTACAGCCATATTAAAATACAAATATAAATAGCAATATTTAAAAACAAATTAAAACCAAATATTTAATGACCGAAACACTAAAACGGTCAAAGACTGATTTAAAACCTGTTTAAAATTACAATAAAATATTTCTTAGGCTAGTCCCGCATGATGAAATAGTAAAGTCTTCAGTTCACGTTTGAAGGCCCAGAGGTCAGGGAGTTGTCGTAACCCCGGAGGCAGCTCGTTCCATAGGGCCGGTGCTGCCACAGAGAAGGCCCTCCCCCGCGGGTCGCCAACCGACATTTTTTGGTTGACGGCACCCTGAGGAGGCCCGCTCTGTGGGAGCCCACAGGTCGTTGGGAGGCTATCAGTGGCAGAAGGCGGTCTCGTAGATAGCTTTTGTTTTCCCACCAATAAGAGTGTATGCAGCATTGCGTTTGCATCAGTTATTTGGTGTTTTCTGTAGTGGCATTTGAATTTGAATTGTGGTCATTTGGACCGCAGATCTTTGTTAATGTATTTTTTTTAAAAAAAAACGTTGGGGCCAAGTTTTCCACCAAAAAGAGTGTGATTTGGTGATCCAAACTTCAAATAAACTATTCTAAAATGGTATGGAGAAGCAAAGAATGATCTGAGTGAAGTAGAATTAGATTGTGACAAAAATTTTGTAACGGACGATGAGGAACCTGTCGTCACCGCTGATTCTAATATGAGCAATGATGAAGCTCCCAATGAAATTGATAACCAGGTACAATCTACGTCATGCAATAATTTATATGGGAAGAACACATTCAAATATTCTTCTGCACCTTTCGGAAGCAATAGGTCCATAAACGCTAGTCACAATATTGTTGTGCAATTACCTGGACTACAGCCAGCAGCTAGAAATCTCAGAAATTCACCTACTCCCCAAGAGATTTGGAAATTATTATTTTCTAAAGAAATTATTAGTGCCATCATTCAGTGCACCAATGTAAAAATTAGAGAAGAAAGATGGAGAAACAAAAAAGTGACCTGCGCGATGTGGATTTGTTAGAGATCAATACATTTTTTTGGTTTATTGTTCTAGACATCAATTTTTAGATCCAACCATGAAAACATTGAATGACTTTTTGCTACTGAGGTCATTATGACCTCATGTCTGTAATAGCATAGCAGAAATAGTACATCTGTGGTTAAGGGTTAACTGAGAGTCTTCATTGTCAGACTTGTACTGGCATTTCGGGATCAGAAAAGATGTGCTTAAATCAATCAATGAAATAATGATTCAGGGAGGGGGGGGAATGAACCCTAAAATCCCTGTTTGAACTCTGAAATTTTCACTTTTTTTTTTTTTTAGATTTCATATGGCTCATTTGAACCAGCATCCAATGATCAGCTCCGTTCTGCTCCTTTTCTCCGCATGGTTCCCGGTGAATTACTTCAATACCAAGGACTTGTCCAATTGCTTCTGTATTTCCAATGGCAGTGGATTGGACTCATGGCCACAGATGATGAGAGTGGAACATATTTCTTACAGACAGTTGAGCAAATGCTTTTACAGAAAGGGATCTGTCCAGCTTTCTCAGAAAGGTTGACAAAACATATCTATTTTTTTGATGAAATAGATACAATGGTCTTTGAGAGAATGGACATTTTGAAGAATTTTATGCTAAGTACAGCTAAAGTTGTCCTTGTTCATGGAGAAACTGCATCCATTACTTGGTTGATAGTCGCTATACAAACAACTCAGACCATGCAAAATATATTTCCACGGGAAAAGGAGAAATACAGTCCAAAAAGGGTATGGGTTACTACCGCCCAAGTTGATTTCACCTTATTTCACTTTCAAAAAATTCTTGATGTGAAACCCCAAATCTTCCATGGAGCTCTTTCTTTCAACATTCACTCAAAGCAAATTCAAGGTTTTCAACAATTTCTTGAGACTGTCAATCCCTTTTGGGAAGAAAAAGATGGTTTTATTCATGAATTCTGGCCACAAGCATTCAACTGTTTCCTTTTCAGAATCAATGTGTTAAGTCTCGCCTTTCTACCATGTAATAGAAAGAAAACCTTAAAGGATCTTCCTGCACCATACTTTGAAATGAGCATGCTCGGTCACAGTTATAGTATCTATAATGCTGTCTATGCATTGGCTCATACTTTACATGCAATGTACTCAACCAGAGTCAACCACAGACCATTGAAACAGGGAGGCAGACGGTCACCTCAGAATATAAAACCTTGGCAGGTAATATCACTTGAATGACTAAACACAATATTTAAAAATATTGATAAGATCCATCTAACCTTTTCTGTTCTTGGATGCTAGGTGGGATCACATCCAGTTTTTTTTAATTTACATTTATATCCCGCCCTTCTCCGAAGACTCAGGGCGGCTTACAGTGTGTAAGGCAATAGTCTCATTCTATTTGTATATTTACAAAGTCAACTTATTGCCCCCCCAACAATCTGGGTCCTCATTTTACCTACCTTATAATGGATGGAAGGCTGAGTCAACCTTGGGCCTGGTGGGACTAGAACCTGCAGTAATTGCAGGCAGCTGTGTTTTAATAACAGGCTATATTACAGCCTGAGCCACCACGGCAGTTCATGCTTTTATTGTGAGATCACCAGAAGATTATACATGTAAAAAATTATACATGTAAAACTCGAAAAATTAGAATATCGTGCAAAATCTTATTGGTTGATGATCTCTGGAGGGCCAGGGATAGGGGTTGTTCCTCTGCCTTGGTCCTATTAGACCTCTCAGTGGCTTTTGATACCATCGACCGCAGTATCTTGCTGCACCGGTTGGAGGGATTGGTGGTGGGAGGCACCGTTTATCGGTGGTTCTCCTCCTATCTCTCCGATCGGTCGCAGACGGTGTTGACAGGAGGGCAGAGGTCGGCCCCGAGGTGCCTCACTTGTGGGGTGCCTCAGGGGTCGATTCTCTCACCCCTCCTGTTCAACATCTATATGAAGCCGCTGGGTGAGATCATTAGTGGCTTCGGTGTGAGGTACCAGCTGTACGCTGATGATACTCAGCTGTACTTTTCCACACCGGGCCACCCCAACGAAGCTATCGAAGTGCTGTCCCAGTGCCTGGAAGCCGTACGGGTCTGGATGGGGAGAAACAGGCTCAAGCTCAATCCCTCCAAGACAGAGTGGCTGTGGATGCCGGCATCCCGGTACAGTCAGCTACGACCGCGGCTGACTGTTGGGGGCGAGTCATTGGCCCCGATGGAGAGGGTGCACAACTTGGGCATCCTCCTGGATGAATGGCTGTCTTTTGAAGACCATTTGACGGCCGTCTCCAGGAGAGCTTTCTACCAGGTTCGCCTGGTTCGCCAGTTGCGCCCCTTTCTAGACCGGGATGCCCTATGCACGGTCACTCATGCTCTCATGACGTCCCGTCTGGACTACTGCAATGCTCTCTACATGGGGCTCCCCTTGAGGAGCACCCAGAGGCTCCACTTAGTTCAGAATGCGGCTGCGTGGGTGATAGAGGGAGCCCCTCATGGCTCCCATGTGACACCTTTCCTGCGCAGACTGCACTGGCTACCTGTGGCCTTCTGGGTGTGCTTCAAGGTTTTGGTAACTATCTTCAAAGCGCTCCATGGCTTAGGGCCGGGTTATTTATGGGACCGCCTGCTGCTACCGAATACCTCTCACCGACCCGTGCGCTCTCACAGAGAGGGACTCCTCAGGGTGCCGTCGGCTAGGAAGTGCCGGCTGGTGACGCCCAGGGGAAGGGCCTTCTCTGTGGGGGCCTCCACCCTCTGGAACGAACTTCTCCCAGGACTTCGTCAGCTTCCTGACCTCCGAACCTTCCGCCGCGAGCTTAAAACACATCTATTTATCTGCGCAGGACTGGATTAGATTTTAAAATTTAAATTGGTTTTAAATGGGTTTTATTATGTATATGTTATTTTTAATTATTCGGCCATTTCTAATAAGTTTTTTAACTGATGTTTTATTTTGTATTTATATGTATATTTTTAGTTGGCTGTGAACCGCCCTGAGTCCCTAGGGAGATAGGGCGGTATACAAATACAAAAAAATAAAATAAAATAAAATAAAATAAATAAAATAAAAGTTCATTTATTTCAGTAATGCAACGTAAAAGGTGAAACTTAATATATGAGATAGACTCATTACAGGCAAAGCGAGATAGTTCAAGCCTTGATTTGTCATAATTTTGATGATTATGGCTTACTGTACAGCTTATGAAACCCCAAATTCACAATCTCAGAAAATTAGAATATTACATGAAATCAATAAAACAAGGATTGTACATAGAACAATATTGGACCTCTGAAAAATATAAGCATGCAGATGTACAATGCAGAAGAGCTGAAGGCCGCTATTGAAGCATCCTGGTCTTCCATAACACCTCAGCAGTGCCACAGGCTGATAGCATCCATGCCACGTCGCATTGAGGCAGTAAGTGATGCCAAAGGAGCCCAAGCCAAGTACTGAATACATATGCATGCTTATACTTTTCAGAGGTCCGATCTTGTTCTATGTACAATCCTTGTTTTATTGATTTCATGTAATATTCTAATTTTCTGAGATTGTGAATTTAGGGTTTTCATGACCTGTAAACCATAATCATCAAAATTATGTCAAATCAAGGCTTGAATTATCTCGCTTTGCATGTAATGAGTCTATCTCATATATTAGTTTCACCTTTTACGTTGCATTACTGAAATAAATGAACTTTTGCACGATATTCTAATTTTTTGAGTTTCACCTGTAATTATTTAAAGAAAATAATGATGATGTTGACAATGTTATCCATTCAGTCACGTCTAGGGGTGGTGTTCACTTACTTTCCCTACCGGTTCGCAAATGTGAATGCATGCATCCCGTTCACACATCCCATCTGTGCATGCGCTTTGCTGGCATGCATGCATTCCGCGCATGCACCCAGCCTCAAAAATGTGCCTAAATACAATGGCGTAGAGCAGGGGCAGATGGGTGGGCCATTTCTGCTACCGGTTCGGGCAAACTAGTCCGAACCGGCTGAATACACCTCTGCTCATGTCGTGTCCCACTCCTCCTCCGACAGCCGGGTCTGGGAAGTCTGTATCAAGCATGGCCACGAAGCCTCTGCAGCTCTGCCAAATTCCTGTCAGAGTTCTCAGGGCAGGCAGGAATCCAAGGTGTGACTTCAGCAACCAGATAAGACTTTGCCTGACTCAAGGAATGCCAGAAAGCAGATCCTTTATATAGGCCATGGGATGTGGTACCATGACTCAGCACTTATCCAGGCCTGCCCCTTCCTTCCTTTTGCTGACGTCGCCTCTCCATTCTCCAGAAGCGGGGATCTGTCCACTGCATCGTTTTGTCCCCAGCTGCCGGCAATTCCAGCTCATGGCTGGCTTCGTGCTCACACGCTGTAGGAGGGAGGTTTGTTTGCTCAGTTTGTCCGGGCACGGTGCCAGGGCTGGGGGCTGGAGGCATGCCAGGCCATTCTTCTGCACTATCAGTCTCTGGCTCCGATGGCAGGAAATGTGAGGGGCCCGGCTGAGGGGAGGAGGGAGGGTGAGGCACAACAGCTCATGTCTGATTCTCCATGACTCTATAGGCCACATTTTCCAATTTTGCATTACTTCTCTGAGTTTTTTCTATGTTCTGCCTGGTGTCAATTTTACTGCTAATTCTTCTGAACGCAATTGCTTTCTGCAATGAATTCCCGCTCAGGACATAGCCAAAATAAGTGAGATCCAGTTTTGTGATTTAAAGAAAAGAATAGAATCCAAGTTAACATTTACTATTTTAATCATTGCTTTGTTGTGTGATTTGCCTTTCAAACAGGGAGGCATCTTTTCTCCCCCAGGAGAAAAGACATTGCAATCCTTTACCGCCTGTTACTTCATTTTTTTCTTCTTATGCAGCTTCATTCATTTCTTCAGAGGATTTCATTTAACAATAGTGCTGGAGATGAAATTACGTTTAATGAACATGGAGAATTAGCAGGCGGATTTGATATTACAAACTTGGTCACTTTTTCTAATAATTCCTATATCAAGGTCCAAGTTGGGAGGTTGGATCCTCACAAAGGATTTACTATTGATGAAGATAAAATTGAATGGGAGAGAGATTTCACTCAGGTGGGGAAATGACAGTAATGTTTTTGAAAGAACAATGTTCACTTCTAATGATGCTAGTAGATCAGGACAACGATTCCTGGTCCAGAGGAGATCTCTTTGACCCCACAGAAAGTTCCTCTTACAAAGAAACTAGAAAAGTGGTTGAACTGGAAACATTCATTCTCTGACTACACAGAAGACAGTAAATTCCAAACTGGGGTTAACAAATTTAATTCCTGCGTTTGTACATCATGCCCAAACAGATGAAGCAATAGAATGAATTAATGCAATAGCCTATTTCATGAAACATGCTCATATGATGACCGTGTTCTAGAACAGGCAGAACCCCAATTTTATTCTGATTTAATTTATCATATTGTTTAAACTTGCTGATTGTCTATAGAGATTCTCAATCACCCAGGTCATGGTTGTCCCAAAGGTGCTTTTCCAAAAGACAGCTGGAGTTTCTTGTTGTTGTTGTTTTGTTTGTTTTTTGGAAACATTTCACTTCCCATCCTGGAGAAACTCCTTTGGAGGAGAAGAGAAACATTTTCAAGGAAAGCATCAGGAAATTCCAGTTGCTTTTTGGAAAAGCCCCTTTGGGTAAACACACTAGGTTGCTTCAATCAAACATATGCAAGTAATAGTAATTGGAAACAATTAGATGTCCATGTGTACCTTAACAATCTGGCAAAAATTATTAAATCAGTGGTTATTTTATTTTGCGCTATCTTAGTTGAAACATCCATCATTGTCGGAATGAAAATCTTCATGGAAGAGATACAGTTTCCTATTCTGGAAACATATAGTACAGTGATGGCGAACCTTCGGCGTTCTCGCATGCCGCCCACATGCCGGAAGTGGCACACAAAACTGTCCCATGCCAAATGCAAAGCCTTGCTGGCTCCCATCACATTCCTGTGCTCAAACAGGCAGTCGTGCATCCAATGCTGGTGACCCCAGAAATGTGGCGATCCATCGTGCATGCACGTTGGCAAACCAATGGCACGCGTGCCACCTCACGCTTGCATGTTGGCAAACCTATGACATGCGTGCTGCCTCACACATGCGCGATCCACCGGCACCACGCGCACATGACGGCCAGCAGACCAGCACGCATTTGAGCACAGGAACGTGACAAGGAGCTGGCAAGGGCGTTCATTTGGCACAGGACGGTTTCGCGTGCCACTTCTGGCACACATGCCATAGGTTCGCCAACACGGATATAGTAGATGGTTCCTCCAAATACATCAAGTGAAGCACTCAAATGTGAGATGGATCCTCTAGGGATTTCCTTAATACTAGAACCATTTCTATATTTTTGGATAGGTACCACCTCTTTCCCTGTGTAATGAAAAGTGCCATCCTGGCTACAGTAAGAAAAAGAAGGATGGAGAGAAATTTTGCTGCTATGATTGTGCTCTATGTCCAGATGGGATGTTCTCAAACCAAGAGGGTAGGATACATTGTGCAAAGGTATAGAAAGTGATTCAGGGGGGGGAAATGTAAGAAATTGTTCTCCAGATTCAGTATGTATATAAAATATATTTTTTTTAAAAAATTAAATGATTTGGATGCAACTTTTCCTTTATAAATATTTAGTTACCATATTTTTCGGAGTATAAGATGCTCTGGACTGTAAGACACACCTATCTTTTTTGAGGAGGAAAACAAGAAAAAAAAACTTGCCTCTGCCTCTCCCCAGGGGGAGAGCCTTCTCTGTGGGGGCACCTACCCTCTTGAATGAGCTTCCTCTGGGGTTACGATTACTCCCCGACCTCCGGACCTTCCGACGCGAGCTCAAGACTTTTTTATTTCATCGCGCAGGGTTGGCCTAATGTCCTACTGTTTTAAGTGGGGTTTTATTATTGTTCTTTGAATAATTTTAATAGGTGCTAGCCAATTTGAATTAGATTTTTATATTGTCTTTTAATTTTATTTATAAATACTATTTTATGTTGGCTGTAAACCGCCCTGAGTCCTTCGGGAGAAGGGCGGTATAGAAATTTTAATAATAATAATAATAATAATAATAATAATAATAATAATAATAATAATAATAATAATAATAATAATAATAATAATAATAATCTGCCTCATTGCACCAAATAGCAAACAGCCTGCTTTAGTTTCATTTTCAGCACAGCCTGATTAGTACAAGAACAAAAAAAATCTGCCTCCCAGCTATTTGCCTCCTTGCAGCAAACAGCAGAGGCCTGCATGGCAATACACTATGGAAATCCCTGCAGCCTGAAACAGCTGAGGGTCAGGAGGCCGATCCAACCGACAATCAACTGCTTGTGCTAATCAGGCTGTGCTGGAGCTGAAACAGGCTGTTTGCTGTTTGCTGTTTGCTGCAAGGAGGTAAATTGCTGGGAGACAGAGGCCAAAGGGTAGGGGCCAGCAGGTGGGTAGGGCTACATTTGGTGTATAAGCTGCACACAAATTTTCACCCTCTTTTGGCGGGTGGGGGGGAGTGTGTTTTATACTCCAAAAAATACGGTAGTTAGAAAACTCAGTTGTTGATCTTCCAACATTTCTCCATTGGCATTTTACTGTTAAAATCATTCTTTTTCGGCTAAATGAACTTCACAAATAATATTTCATAATAGTTCATTTAACACCAGCTAATCATCTAATCTGGAAAACAAATTGAACAAAATAATCTAGAAACTGTGAATGTAATAGTTTAGGATCAAGAGTGAATAAATAAGGAGAAAGAGTAACAAATGCAATCTTATCAGTTAAAAGGAGATATGAGTCAAGATTCATTCTGTAAAGTTGCAGATGTGTCCTGGAAGAACGTGGTTGATTGTATGATTAATTGAAAATTGCTTTTATGAGCAACTGTTTGTCCATTTCAAGGCATTGGACATTTAAACAGCAGTAGATGTCAAGAGCTACTAGAAAGCTATTTGAAGAAACTTCCTGGCTAATTTAAAGGATTTGTTCCTAAACCATGCTATAGAACAGGGGTCACCAACCTTTCGGACCTCATGGACCACTAAATTCATAATTTTAAATCCTGTGGACCACTAATATGATCTGCCTAATGACTGGCTGGGTGAATGTGGCCTACTCAATGTCACTCATATCGAGGGGGGCCTTGACAGCTTCTATTCGACCCTCCTCTCCCCACCTGGGCTCCTTAGGGCCCCAACAGGAAGCAGGAGTTGGAGCTAAGAGAAAGAGTTGACAAAACAGCTCAGTTCAAATTGGATCTGACCGAGAAGAAGGCTCAGCAGAAGCACCTCCCTGAGGACTATGAGCATAGGCTTTCCAAGCAGAGGGATGACCTGCAGGAGTGCAAAGCCAGGTACAGGCTCCTGGAGGCTCAGTGGGCTGAGATGGTCAGCCAGTTCCAGGCCATGATGCAGTCCCACTGTAACAAAGTCCTCTGGCTCTTTGCCAGCAGTGGCACTTCCCTCCAGCCATCGCCCAAAGCCTTGAACCAGGAGGCTGAAGCAGACCCCAAGTCGGAATTTCAGCCCCCCTCTGACCCACACAAAAAGACCTCGAAGGGAAGACTCTCTGCAGCAACACAAACATTCATTGCACGTATCTGTCCCAGGGGCCGTAGTTTGAGGACCCCTGATTTAGTGCAATATAAAAAAATGCAAAAAAAAATTTCTGTGGACCACCAAAATTTTCTTGTGGACCACCAGTGGTCTATGGACCACCAATTGGTGACCACTGCTATAGAAAGATGGATCTGTAACTTGTTCAAAAGCAAAGGAATGAAGGACAAATCACAGTCTTGCCCATATACTCCAGGCAGGAAATAAATAAAAACCTTACCTACAAAAACTAAGGCATCATTCAGAGCTATTTAATATAAAAATACTTTGCTGCATCACATAAACTGTATGGATATACATCTGGGTTTCTGTGAGCATGTTACACCAGAGATTTGAATTGTGATTCTTTCTGAGTAAATTTATGTTTGTTGATTTCAGATACAGAAACATGTCTCAGATGTCCAGAGGATCACTATCCAAACAAATTCCAGGATCGATGCCTTCCTAAAATTCCAAACTTTCTCACTTTTGAAGATCCTTTGGCTATCGTTGCAACTTTCTCAGCACTTTCACTTTCTCTGATCACAGTTCTGGTGCTAGGCATCTTCTTGAAGCACCATGATACGGCCATTGTGAAAGCCAACAATCGGAGTCTCACCTATATTCTTCTCATCTCTCTCCTCTTGTGTTTCCTCTGTCCCTTGTTGTTTATTGGAAGACCTAACCAAGCCACCTGCTTTCTTCGCCAGACCACTTTTGGCTTCGTCTTTTCTGTCTCCCTTTCAGGCATTCTGGCAAAAACGATTTCAGTGGTTTTGGCTTTCATGGCTACCATACCAGGATCCAGTATGAGGAAATGGGTGGGGAAAAGACTGGCCTATTCCATTGTGTTCACATGCTCCATCTTTCAAGCAGGAATCTGTGTTCTGTGGCTGGCAATATTCCCCCCATTCCCTGATGTGGATGTGCGCTCAATGACAAAGGAAGTCATTGTTTTATGTAATGAAGGCTCAGTTACTATGTTTTATTGCATTTTAGGCTACTTGGGTTTTCTGGCTATTATCTGTTTCACTGTAGCCTTTCTAGCCAGGAAGTTGCCAGACAGTTTTAATGAAGCCAAGTTCATCACCTTCAGCATGCTGGTGTTTTGCAGCGTTTGGTTGTCGTTCATCCCAACCTATTTGTGCACTAAAGGAAAATACATGGTGGCTGTGGAGATCTTCTCCATCTTGGCTTCCAGCGCTGGGTTATTCGGTTGCATCTTTTTCCCTAAATGCTATATTGTTGTGGTAAGACCTGAACTGAATAACCGAGAACAGCTTATTCGAAAATAGGCATACATTTTAGATTATGAAGATTAAGTTCCAACCACATTTTTCCTTTTAGGGATTACGATGGATTGTACAGTAACTGATACTAAATTGATTTTGAACTTAATAACAGCAGCAAGGCTACTGATTGGATAGTACTGGAAGAAAAAAGAATTACCTACAATAGAAGAATGGATATTGAAAGTCTCCAGTTTGGCAGAGATGGCCAAAATCTCAGCCTTCTTGAAAGACAGTACTCAAGAAAAATATTTAAACGAATGGAAGAATTGGATTGACTATATTCAAAACAGATACTAGATTAAGAGATATCAGATTGCCTTTGAATGAAAGATGTAATTTTTGATTTTAAAGGAGGAAGTCAGGATATGTGAAAGAGAAGGATTATAATGGTGTTAGATCTTAAAAATTTAATGTATGAATGTTTGTTTATTGAACTATACCTTGTGTTTGATCCGGGAAGTCTGGTGGGGGGAGGGCGGTTTTGGAGGAGGGGGGGGAATTTATTTGTTTTTGTAAAACTTTTTCAATAAAAAAAATGATGTAGATAGGCCCTCAAAAATTACCAAATTCCTTCTCTTCTCTTCTCTTCTCTTCTCTTCTCTTCCCTTCCCTTCCCTTCCGTTTCCTTTCCTTCTCTGAAATAATGTATTTTTCCTTTTTTAATCTCAGGTAGCTGCATTAATATAATTCCAACATGCATACAAGAAAAAAAGGAAATATAGAAAAAAAAATCTACTAGTGTACAATTAAAAAGTCAAGTAGTAATAAATTAACAAGAAATTATTTCTAAATTCTAATTGAATCCCAGGATTAAATGAAAGTAATGAATGTTTTAAAACAGGAACATCTAAATTTCAGTTAATGTCTTTAGATTATCAGTTGGTATGTGCTCTGTATAGGATGTTTACTAGTTAAAAAGCAATCTTTATCTAGAGTTTTGTAAATTACACCTCAGTGATCTTGATAGGTAGGCTGTATCATTCACTAATCCTTTCTTCTAAACATATTACCAACTGAGTTACATTTCATAAGCGTGAGGGTAGAATTTTACATTTTTCTTTGTGTATTAGGGTTTTTATAAAGTAAAACATTGGGTCCTACAGAATATGTACAATAGATCCATTTTTCTATTTGTAGCACCCTATCAAACTCTTATATTTATGCAACTTTATCTTAATATGCATGAAAGGCATTTTTGTCCTGAGAATAGTGTTCTCTGCAGAAACTACCCATGTTAAAAAAGAAGACTGTCTTTTAAAGGCTACTGTGATGGGAAGTATCTTAGGCAGATGCAGCTTGGACGTGAGGTAAATCCAATGCTTTCCAGTATGTTGTGTTGAGCTTGCCTATTGACAATGTATGTACTCATGAAAATACATTAATTGTATTGTTTTGTATGAATTCTCAGTAAATGTAAACTAATGGGGGAACAAATCACCAAATGAATCATTTAAAGTACTTTGACTATCACAATGGAAATCCAGTTTCGGTCACCACGATGTAAAAAAGATGTTGAGACTCTAGAAAGAGTGCAGAGAAGAGCAACAAAGATGATTAGGGGACTGGAGGCTAAAACATATGAAGAATGGTTGCAGGAACTGGGTATGTCTAGTTTAATGAAAAGAAGGACTAGGGAGACATGATAGCAGTGTTCCAATATCTCAGGGGTTGCCACAAAGAAGAGGGAGTCGGGCTGTTCTCCAAAGCACCTGAGGGTAGAACAAGAAGCAATGGTGGAACTAACGAAGGAGAGAAGCAACTTAGAACTAAGGAGAAATTTCCTGACAGTTTTAGAACAATTAATAAGTGGAACGACTTGCCTGCAGAAGTTGTGAATGCTCCAACACTGGAAATTTTTAAGAAAATGCTGGATAACCATCTGACTGAGATGGTGTAGGGTTTCCTGCCTTGGCAGGGGGTTGGACTAGAAGGCCTCCAAGGTCCCTTCCAACTCTGTTGTTATATTATATTATTATATTGTAGTCCAGGGGTGTCAAACACAAGGCCTGTGGGCCGGATATAGCCCGCAATGTGGTCAGACCCAGCCCACACAGCTGTCCTGGAAATGGTAAGCGGCTGGACCGCATCGCTTCAGCCCAGCTCAGCCCTTCCCATCCTGGTGTCAGCACTGGAACCATTGGCTATAGCATTTTCAGGGCTGCCACAGCAGTGGTTGGGAGAACTTTGAGAATGGGAGGGGGGAGGTAGAGATAACGAGGGCTTTGTAACCAAAATAAAATTCTTTCCTCTGTGAGCCAAGGACGTTCTTACCAGGTGTGAAGAGGCAGGGAATGAGTCTGAATGAACTGATTGAGCTATGTGATGGTCTGAAGGGGCAGAAGGAGGAAAAATGTAACTTTTTACTAGGGAGAAACCCAGGGGGATTTTAGATTTGGGTTTCCCCACATGTGCCAATAAAGATAAAGGTAAAGGTTCCCCTCGCACATACGTGCTAGTCGTTGCCGACTCTAGGGGGCGGTGCTCATCTCTGTTTCAAAGCCGAAGAGCCAGCGCTGTCCAAAGATGTCTCCGTGGTCATGTGGCCGGCATGACTCAACGCCAAAAGTGCATGGAACGCTGTTAACTTCCCACCAAAGGTGGTCCCTATTTTTTCTACTTGCATTTTTATGTGCTTTCGAAACTGCTAGGTTGGCAGAAGCTGGGACAAGTAACGGGAGCTCACCCTGTTACACGGCAGCACTAGGGATTCGAACCACTGAGCTGCCGACCTTTCAATCGACAAGCTCAATGCCCTAGCCCCTGAGCCACCATGTCCCTTATGTGCCAATATGACATGCCTAATAAATCTGTGCTTTGAGGAAGATGTTTGCTTCGGAGGCTTGATTCTGTTTGGTTTGTTACTTGGAACCCTGACACCTGGTGGGCATGCATGGGTGTAGGATATGGGACCGACGGGATCCATGTCATCCTGGGAGCATACATACACGCAAGAGATGGGCTCACATGTGCAAACCAAGATGGGGTGGTCTGGGCCTGTGCGCACACGTGCCCACTACCTCCTGTGCACATGTGTGCCTGCTGGGATGGCATGGGCTGGGCCAAAGTGACATGTGCACCCACTGCTTAGAGTACAATGGCCTCCAAAATTCTCAAATGGAATAAGTTTGGCACAACCAGGACTCTTCCAAGAGCTGTTCACCTGGTCAAACTGAGTAATCAGGAAAGAAAGGCCTTAGTAAAAGTGGTTTGATCAAGAATCCAATGGTCACTCTGACTAAGCTCCACAGATCCTGTGTGGAGATGGGACAGAGTTCCAGAAGGATAACTATCACTGCAGCCCTCCACCAATCTGGACGTTATGGCAGAGTGGCTAGACTTTGCCACTCCTCAGTGCAAAACATGAAAAGCTGCTTGGAGTCTGCGCCCCCCCGAGATGGCCCTGCTGCCAGAAAGTGACTTGGACAGTGAAGGGGAAGGGCCATCAGGACTTACCTCAGGAGCACCGGCTTCCCTGGCTCAGTTCCAGGAGCCAGAAGCAGGCCAGGTGAAAGAGATAACAAGGCCTCCATCCCCTGACTCTTCCCCCCCCCCAGGCCATGTCTGCAGACCCAGCTGACAACAATCAGGCATGGTTGAATCCTAGGTTTCGTAGGCAGGAGAGGAGGGAACAACAGAAGCAAGGGTGGGGCAGGCCTAGGAAGTGCTGAGTCATGGAGCCACACCCCACAGGATATAAAAGGCAGCGACAGCTGGTGTGTCTCTTTGTAACAGGCAAATCCACTAATTGACTAGAGCTGAAGTTTGTGACTCACCAGCGTCATGGAAAATAACGAGAGCTCTTGGCAGACACTGGCTCTTTTGTCACCAGAGCTGATAGTGCCGGCTAATTAAGCCATCATTCGGACGGAGGCGGAGGAGGACAGAACAAAGATTCTCTGGTCTGATGAAACCAAGATTGAACTGTTTGGACTCAATTCTAACTGTTATATCTGGAGGAAACCAGGCACCACTCATCGCCTGCCCAATATCATCCCAAAAGTGAAATATGGTGGTGGCAGCATCATGCTGGGGGGGACAGAGGTCAGCAGCAGGGACTGGGAGACTGGTCACGGTTGAGGGAAAGCTGAATGGAGCAAAGTTCAGGAATATCCTCAATGAAAACCTGTTCCACATGACTCAGGACCTCAGACTGAGCCGAAGGTTCACTTTCCAACAAGATAATGATCCTAAGGACACAGCCAAGACAACGCAGATGTGGCTTAGGGATAATTTTATGAATATCCTAGAGCAGGGGTGCAAACTTGATTTTGTTGAGTGTTTGTGTTTGTTTGTTTGTTTGTTTTTTATTTATTTATTTATTTATTTATTTATTTGTCACACAGTATATATAAGCATAAGCATGAAATAATTATACAATATATAAGCATATATTTGAGTATGAGTATGTAATAACTATATTAATTGGATATAACGAAAGGAAACAATAGGACAGGAACGGTAGGCACGTTTGTGCTGTTATGCACACCCCTTACAGACCTCTTAGGAATGGGGTGAAGTCAATGGTAGATAGTTTTTGGTTGAAGCTTTGGGGATTTTGGGAAGAGACCACTGAGTCAGATAGTGCGTTCCAAGCATTAACAACTCTGTTACTGAAGTCATATTTTCTGCAATCAAGATTGTTAACATTAAGCTTAAATCTATTGTGCACTCGTGTATTGTTGCAATAGAAGCTGAAGTAGTCTTCAACAGGAAGACCTTGATCTTGATCTTGGGAGGCCAGCGGTTAGAATGGGTGGGGGTGTGGCCAGGGTGGGTGTGGCCATGTCAACATCACTTGTGGGAGGGCACCTGTGGTGGCCCAGGTGGGGCTGGGGGGGGTACCATTGTCTTCAGTGGAGGAAGGCAAGACCAGGGACAGTGCCAAGCCCTTGTCCTCCAGAGGAGCCTCGCCATCCCTCTCAGGCCACGGAGAGGACTCCTGGACAAGGGCTGGACCAGGTGCTTGCCCAGAGCCCTAGGTAGCAAAGGGCAAGCACCTGATCCAGCACTTGATCTCACAGGTTGTCAGTAATCCATAACCCAGCCTAGCCCCACTTCCCCGAGGTGGTGCCCAGCTATGCTTACCTATTCCTCAAGGCTGCTGCTGTTCTAACTCTCCTTACCCAAGTTGCACGTGGTGTATGTGTGAGGGCAAATTGTGTGGGTCAGAGGGAGGCCCATTCCCTCTCCAAGCAAGGAGACACAGCTTTGTAACCAAAGCATCATCAGTGATAGGATGAGAGACCACCAGGAGAAGACAGGAGGACAAGAAAATGGTGAAAAGGCAACAGGACTGCAACAAATAATTCCCTCAAGACTGTCAAACTATTTACTGAATCTGCACTAGAATTTAGAATTTAGAATTATTTTTTTTTTATTGGCCAAGTGTGATTGGACACACAAGGAATTTGTCTTGGTGCATATGCTCTCAGTGTACATAAAAGAAAAGATACGTTCATCAAGGTACAACATTTACAACACAATTGATGATCAATATATCAATATAAATCATAAGGATTGCCAGCAACAAGTTATAGTCATATAGTCATAAGTGGAAAGATATTGGTGATGGGAACTATGAAACGATTAATAGTAGTGCAGATTCAGTAAATAGTCTGACAGTCTTGAGGGAATTATTTGTTTAGCAGAGTCATGGCCTTCGGGAAAAAACTGTTCTTGTGTCTTGTTGTTCTGGTGCGCAGTGCTCTATAGCGTCATTTTGAGGGTAGGAGTTGAAACAGTTTATGTCCAGGATGCGAGGGATCTGTAAATATTTTCACGGCCCTCTTTTTGATTCGTGCAGTATAAAGGTCCTCAATGGAAGGCAGGTTGGTAGCAATTATTTTTTCTGCATAACTGTATGACTGTAACTTTGTTGCTGGCAATCCTTATGATTTATATTGATATATTGATCATCAATTGTGTTGTAAATGTTGTACCTTGATGAACGTATCTTTTCTTTTATGTACACTGAGAGCATATGCACCAAGACAAATTCCTTGTGTGTCCAATCACACTTGGCCAATAAAAAAATTCTATTCTATTCTATTCTATTCTATATTCTCCTTCCTTCCTTCCTTCCTTCCTTCCTTTCTTCCTTCCTTCCTTCCTTCTTTTTTCTTTCCTCTTCATTCTCCTTTCTTTCTTCTTCCTTCCCATCTTCCCTTCTTTTTCTTTCTCTTTGTTCTTTCCCATTCTCCTTTCCTGTCCCTTTTTGGATGCTCAAATGCAAAATGGGAAACAAAAGGGGATGCCTCCTTGCCTTGTGATCAACTGTCACTTTTGCTAGTAGTTACTTTTCCTAGCACTCTGCCAGCAAAAATGGAGCTCAGAAGGGGTGCGTGCCTCTCTGAGCTCCGCTGTCATTGGCAGAGTGCTGCAAGTTTTATTTTACAAGAAGAGTTCTCCACTCCTCTGAATAAACAAAATACCTTATGCCACCAGACTTGAAATCCTGGGTTTAGAAAACTTAGAACTCCGCTGCCTTCGACATGACCTGAGTTTAAATCATAGAATCTTCTATTGCAATGTCCTTCCTGTCGAAGACTACTTCAGCTTCAATCGCAACAATACACGAGCACACAATAGATTTAAGCTTAATGTGAACCGCTCCAATCTTGATTGCAGAAAATATGACTTCAGTAACTGAGTTGTTAATGCTTGGAATACACTACCTGACTCTGTGGTCTCTTCCCAAAATCCTAAAAGCTTTAACCAAAAACTGTCTACTATTGACCTCACCCCATTCCTAAGAGGTCTGTAAGGGGCCTGCATAGGAGCACAAGCATGCCTAACGTTCCTGTCCTATTGTTTCCTTCATTATATCCAATTAATATAGTTATTACATACTTATGTTTATATATATGCTTATATATTGTATAATTATTTCATGCTTATGCTTATATAGAATAGAATAGAATAGAATAGAATAGAATAGAATAGAATTTTTTATTGGCCAAGTGTGACTGGACACACAAGGAATTTGTCATGGTGCATATGCTCTCAGTGTACATAAAAGAAAAGATACCTTCATCAAGGTACAACATTTACAACACAATTGATGGTCAATATATCAATATAAATCTTAAGGATTGCCAGCAACAAAGTTACAGTCATACAGTCATAAGTGGAAAGAGATTGGTGATGGGAACGATGAGAAGATTAATAGTAGTGCAGATTTAGTAAATAGTTTGACAGTGTTGAGGGAATTATTTGTTTAGCAGAGTGATGGCCTTCGGGAAAAAACTGTTCTTGTGTCTAGTTGTTCTGGTATGAAGTGCTCTATAGCGTCGTTTTGAGGGTAGGAGTTGAAACAGTTTATGTCCAGGATGTGAGGGATCTGTAAATATTTTCACAGCCCTCTTTTTGATTCGTGCAGTATACAGATCCTGTTGTGCCTCGCCCGCCCTCCTCTCCGCAGCCGGGCCCCTCCCATCTCCTGCTATCTGAGCCAGAGTCTGATAATGAAGAGAAAAGGCCTGGCATGCCTCCAGCCCCCAGCCCTGGCACCATGCCCGGACAGAATGAGCAAACAAACCTCCCTCCTACAGCATGTGAGCACGAAGCCAGCCACGTGCTAGAATTGCCGGCAGCAGACCAGGAGGACGTAAAGACACAGTGGATGGATCCCCGCTTCCGGAGAATGGAGAGGCGACGTCAGCAAAAGGAAGGGAGGGGCAGGCCTGGATAAGTGCTAAGTCATGGAGCCACACCCCATGGCCTATATAAAGGATCTGCTTTTTGACATTCCTTGAGTCAAGCAAAGTCTCATCTGGTTGCTGAAGTCACACCTTGGATTCCTGCCTGCCCTGAGAACTCTGACAGGAATTTGGCAGAGCTGCAGAGGCTTCATGGCCATGCTTGATTCAGACTTCCCAGACCCGGCCGTCAGAGGAGGAGTGGGACATGACAGATCCTCAATGAAAGGCAAGTTGGTAGCAATTCTTTTTTCTGCAGTTCTAATTATCCTCTGAAGTCTGTGTCTTTCTTGTTGGGTTGCAGAACCAACCCAGACAGTTATAGAGGTGCATATATACTGTTGTGACAAAATAAATAAATAAATAAATAAAATAAGAGGCCGTTTCAGCTGAAAACAGAGCTCAGGAAGTGGGCATGCAGCTCTCCCGAGCTCTGTTTTCACTGGCAGAGGCACCATAGGCCAGTCCTTCACTCCAAAAATGCTCCAATCCAGGCGTGCAAAGCTTGTCATGTCATACACAAATAGACTCAAGGCTGTACCAAGGGTGCTTGTTCAAGAGGCAGCTGGACGGTCAAACTTTTTTTCTTTGAAGTCACTTCACTTTTCATCCAAGAAACTTCTTCAGCTCTGACTACATGGAAGGGAATGGAAGGATTCATATTTCTTATAGACAATTGATCATTACATCCTTTTAGACAGTAATCAAGTCACTTGGAGGTTTATCTCAGGGGCCACCTGAGTAGTGTTAATGGTTCCTGCAGTCTGCAATTTTTCTGGAAATCCATTCATACTCCCACACCTTTTGAAGGGTGTTCATCCCAAATTGCATAGCTAAAAGTCTATAGATAATTGTAGATAATTACTACTCGAGGCTGTAATTGAGGCCAGAGGTGGTTAAACAAAGAATTAAGAGAAGGATCTGAATACTTATGCCAATCTGATATTTCAGGTTTTTGTTCAGTTCCGTTTCAGAAGTAGCAGACATATCAAAATTTATACGATCCATGTACCATTTTAGAAAGTTATTCTTTTCAAATTAACCAAAGCATCGTCAGCGATAGAATGAGAGACCGCCAGGAGAAGTTAGGGGAAGGAGACAGGGGAATGGCGAAAAGGCAGCAAGGTTGTTGGTGGCCAAGTGCTAATTCAGGGCTTTCCTCAGACCCTCCCTCCTTCCCATTATATTCTCCCTCCCTCCCTCCCTCTCTTCCTTCCTTCCTTCCTTCCTTCTCTCCCTCCATCCCTCTCTCCTTCCTTTGTCTTCTTTTTCATTCCTTCTTCATTCTCCCTTCTTTCTTCTTCCTTCCCATCTTTCCTTCTTTTTTTGTCTTTGCTCTTTCCCTTTCTCCTTTCCTGTCCTTTCTTGGATGCTCAAATGCAAAAGGGGAAACATTTTTCGATGCCTCCTGTCATGCCTCCAGCTCCCGGCCCTGGCCCCATGCCCAGAGAAGAGTCAAGGAGTGAAAAGAGAAACCCAGTACAGCTCACTCATACTGTGTGTGTTCCTTCAACGCAGCCATCAGAGCAGGAAGTCAACCAAGTGATGCAATTACCCGGACCTGCTTCCTCTGACCTCTCCCTTTCCCAGATGCCAACAGTAGAGACAGCTAAAGACAATTCAGAGTGGGAGGATCCTCGCTTCCGGAGATCTGAGAGGCGACGCCAGCAAAAGGAAGGGTGGGGCAGGCCTGGATAAATGCTGAGTCATGGAGCCACACCCCACAGCTTATATAAAGGACCTGGCTTTGACATTCCAACCTTGAGTCAAGCAAAGTCTCATCCAGTTTGCTGAAGTCACAACTTGGACTCCTGCCTGCCCTGAGAAACCTCGAAGGAATTTGGCAAAGCTGCAGAGGCTTCGTTGCCACGTTTGATATGGACTTCATTGACCCAGTTGTCAGAGGGGGAGGGGGACACTACACCTCCTTTCCCTTATGATCAAATGCCACTTTTGCTAGTAGTTTCCTTTCCTAGCATTCTGCCAGTGAAAATAGCCCTCCTGAGTTGTTTTCACTGGCAGATTGCTACAGGAGGCCATTTCAGCTGAAAACAGACCTCAGGAAGAGGGCACAGAACTCTCCCGAGCTCTGTTTTCACTGGCAGAGGCACCACGGGCAGGTCCTTCGCTATTATCAGGGAGGCCTCGCGGGCCAGATCTAAGCACCCCGCAGCCAGATCTGGGCTACAGGACTTGAATTTGACACTCCTGTCCTAGAGTAGCCCAGGCAGAGCCTTGATTTGAAGAGTCCAATGATTGACCATCTTCGGAGGGACCTGAAAATGACTGTCCAACAATGGTCACCATCAAACCTGAGTGAGCTTGGGAGGATTTGTGAGGAAGAATGGCAGAAAAATGCCCCAATCCAGGTGTGCAAAGCTTGTCGTGTCATACACAAATAGACTCAAGGGTGTACCAAGGGTGCTTGTTCAAGAGGCAGCTGGACGGTCTTGGTTTTTGTTTTTTGTTTTTTCCTTAGAAGACATTTCACTTCTCATCCAAGAAGTTTTTTCAGCTCTGACTGGATGGTGGGAAAAGTAAGGATTCATATTCCTTATAGACAGCTGATCATTGCATCCTTTTAGACAGTAATTGAATCACTTGGAGGTTTATCTGTGTCCTCGGGGTCACCTGGTTACTGTTAATGGTTTCTGTAGTCTGCAATTTTTCTGGAAATCCATTCATACCCCCACACCATTCGAAGGGTGTTCATCCCAAATTGCATAGCTAAAAGTCTATAGATAATTCTAGATAATTACTACATGAGGCTGTAATTGGTGCCAGAGGTGCCCGAATAAAGTATTATCACTCGACTTCATTCCCAGTTAGATGCTTATGTGGTTGCTGGTCCAGGGGAAGCCCCTGAGGCAAATTCTCGCCCTATTATCTGGGAACAGTTTGAGCCTGTTGCTCCTGAGGAAGTGGAACAGGATCCTAGGGAGTAGGACTCCACCCAACTGGATAATTTCCAACCTGTTTCCAATCTTCCCTTTGTGGGGAAGGTTGTTGAGAAGGTGGCCACGTGGTAGCTCCTGAGCTTTCTGGATGAAACGGATTATCTTGACCCCTACCTGTTCTGTTTCCCTTCCCCCAATACTCCCAGCAAAGAGTCCGTCAGAGGCCTTCCTTTTTTTTTCCTTTTATTTACATAGATACATGTCCTGGCCACGTCTACCCACGGGCCTGCCAAGTTTCTGGAGATAACGAGGAAATTATAGATAAGGCCAGAATTACTCATGAATATATTCTTCCCTCCATGAATTAGCTCGCGCCAAATTCATTGCTTTGTCCAAGACAAAAAACCAGGAAGTCCCGCCTTCTATTTATAGTCTCTGCAGATGTCACTGCATGACAATTATGACTTGGCTTTGTCCCAACTCTTCCGCTGCTGCGCACGCCGATCAAGCCTTCGTAATCTTGCGTCCCTCCAAAACTGTTCTTGGGCGTTGCCAAATCAGAAGAAGGCCCGGAGAATCAGGCCTTGCCGGCCCCTCCCTTGAGTGGGTGCCAGGGAGGAGAGGGCTCAAGAGAAGCAGGGCTTGCCAGGTCTTCTCCCTCATTTTCTGAATCATCCGAGTCCAGGAGTCTGGGTCCAGGAACCTGGGTCACAACACTATCCCTCACCGCAGGGCCCTTCCCCCGGGGCTGACGATCGGGATGCGGTCGGGCTGGGTTCTGCTCATGGAAGGCCTGCACCAGGTCAGGGGCATGAACGTCGGAGGCATCTACCCAGGAGAAATCAGTCCCGTATCCCTTCCACGCGATCAAATATTGGAAACGACTCTTTAGCCAGCGAGAGTCTCGTACGCTGTGGACTTCGTATTCCTCCGACCCGTCCTCGGCGACAGTGACGGGTGCTGTTGGGCACCGAAGGGGACTCGGTGTGGCCTCAGGAACCAGAAGGGACCGGTGAAAAACGGGGTGGATCCGCATGGATCGTGGCAGGGTCAGTCGGTAGGCTACCGGGTTGATGACTGCCTCGACAGGGAACGGGCCGATGAATCGGTGGTCCAACTTCTTTACCGGCCGGTCGGACGGGAGGTGTTTGGTGGAGAGCCACACCCGGTCTCCAACTGCCAGCGCGGGCGTTGCCCGTCGGGAGCGGTCAGCGGACCGTTGTAGTCCTCCTTTGCCCGATTCAGCTGCTGGCGTACCAACTGTTGGACCGCATGCAATTCCGTCAGGAAGGTCTGCGTTCGGGAACAGGAGAGTCCGGTGGTGCCAGAGGGAAGAGCGCGGATGGTACCCCACATTGGCAAAGAACGGGTCATCTGAGTAGAGGTGTGCTGAGAGTTGTTAAAAGCAAACTCCGCCAGAGACAGGTAGTCGGCCCAGTTGTCCTGTTGCTGGTTGATGAAGCAACGGAGATACTGTTCCAGTATACCGATGACCTTCTCTGTACCCCGTCGGTCTCCGGATGGTGCGATGACGACAGACATACCTGCACCTCCAACGCGCCATCAGGCTCTTCCAGAAGCGGGCTGTGAACTGAACTCCGGTCCGAAACCACCCTGTCCGGTAGACCATGGAGGCGGAAGATGTGCTGCAGAAAGAGGCGGGCGTTTTGCGGCTGTGGGCAGTCCGCGGCATGGGATGAAGTGTGCCATCTTGGTGAGCATGTCCACCACCACCAGCACCGTGGTGAACCCAGAGGACGGCGGCAGGTCTGTCAGGAAATCCATAGAGATCGCCCCAGGGTCTGTCGGGTGTCGGCAAGGGTTGGAGGAGCCGGGAGGCCCCGTGGCGGTCTTGGCTTGCCGGCACGGTACGCAGGATGTCACGTAGGCATGTATATCATGCCGCACTGGGCCACCAAAAGGTCCGTGTCACCAGGTGGAGGGTCTTGAAGAACCCAAAATGTCCTGCTGCAGGGTTGTCGTGGCACTGGGTCATGACGAGGGCTCGGAGTGGTCCTGTGGGCACATATAATCGCCCAAACTTGAGTAAGTCCTCCTCCAAGGTCCAAGGAGACGTGGGGCCCACCTCCGCTCTCCTTTGCTGCGACCAGGCGTCCTGGCGCTGCGCCTCGCACCTGGGCCCGCAAGTCCACTGGCTCCCGTGCTGCGGCCAAGGCTTCTGCCGGCAGCACTGTCCGTGGAGGAAGGGGTCCTTGGCGCAGAGGTACTCTGGCTTGCGGGACAGGGCATCCGCCTCCGGTTGTGACCGCTGGGAATGTAGGTCACGCGGAAGTTGAACCGGCAAAAACAACGACCACCGGATCTGCCGCTGGTTTAACTTCCGAGCTGTGGTGAGGTGCTCGAGATTCCGATGGTCCGTTCGGACCTCCACCTGATGTCGGGCCCCTCCAGATGGTGTCGCCAAGCCTCGAATGCAGCCTTGATAGCCAGCAACTCTTTTCCCAGATAGTGTAGTTGCGCTCGGAAGGGTTGAGTTTCCGGAGTAGTAAGCGCGGGAAAAAGTGTGCCGCCATTCGCCGGAGCCTGTAGCAGCACCGCTCCCAGAGCCACATTGGACGCGTCGTTTCCACCACAAAAGGCCGGGCGGGTCGGGATGCCTCAGGACGGGTTCCGTGACGAAGGCTTTCTTGAGGGCTGTGAATGCTTCTTGCTGCGGGGACCCCACGGAATGCAACCTTCTTCCTGAGGAGCTGGGTAAGTGGAGCTGTCAGTGTGGCGAAGCCTGGGATGAAGGTCCGGTAGTAGTTGGCGAAGCCCAGTAGGCGCTGAACATCCTTCACCCGACGAGGGGCTTCCCAGCTACACAAAGCTTCTACTTTACATGGGTCCATGGCTATGGCCTCGGGCGAGATGATATGCCGAGGAATTCTATGGAAGTCCGGAAGAAGACGCATTTCTCCAGCCGCATTGAGTTGTTGCTCCCGCAAGCGTTGCAGAACCAGACTGACGTGTCGAAGGTGGCTTTCCCTGGACCGGGAGTAAATCAGGATGTCGTCGAGGTAGATAACCACGAACCGATCCAACATGTCTCGGAACACGTCGTTCATGAAGTGCTGAAAAACGGCGGGAGCATTGGTCAACCCAAATGGCATGACAGTGTATTCGTAGTGTCCGTATCGGGTGCGAATGCCGTCTTCCATTCGTCTCCTTCTCGTATCCGCACCAGGTTGTAGGCCCCGGAGATCGAGCTTGGTGAAGATCGTGGCCTCCGCAACCTTTCCAGTAGCTCCGGGATGAGCGGCAGGGGTAGCGATTCCGCACCGTAATGGCGTTTAGCCGGCGGTAATCACAGCATAGGCGCAAGTCCCTGTCTTCTTCTTCACAAAGAGGACCGGGGCCGAGAGAGGACTTTGAAGGCGGATGAACCCTCGGGCCAGGTTTTTGTCCAGGAAGTCCCTGAGGCGGCCAACTCGGGCTCCGACATGGAATACAGGCGTCCCACAGGCAGTGGTGCGTTGGGCAGAAGGTCCACGGGCAATCGTGGGGCCGATGCGGGGTAGTCGGTCCGCCTCCTTCTCGCTGAACACGTCGGCGAAGTCCGTCAGCTCAGGAGGCAAGGTGATGGCAGCGGTGGGGCGTTCTGGCCGGCACAGGTGTGGCGGATGTGATCGACGCACTGCAGACTCGGGAAAGAGATGGCGTTCGCGACCAGGCCACCTGAGGATCGTGGGTCCAAGCCAGGCCAACCCAAGGACCAAGGGAAAATGAAGGTCCGCCGTGACATAAAACTGGATCGCCTCCTCATGGTCCCCAATAGCCAGGCGCAAAGGCTGGGTGGCGAATTTAATGGGGCGGACACCAGTTCTCGCCCATCAATTGTCTCTACCCGCATCGGAGGGTCCACGGAACCACGGGACCGCAAACTGGGTCACAAAGGCCTGGTCCATAAAGTTTGTTGTGGCCCTGAGTCCACCAGCGCATGCGCCTGGAGCCCGTCCGACTGGTTCCCCAACCATATCCGTGTGTCCAGAATCAGATGCCGAGGGGCCCAGAGTCTACTTCCATAGCGTCCAGTGGGGCTTAGTACGTGCCCGACCTAGGGTTTCCCGAGGTCGGGCCTGCTCCATTCGATTGGTCACGCTGTGATTCGGGACGGCGTCGTGCCCGCCGCTTTCTGGGGCAAGAAGCGCGGCGTGGCGGGCTCCCCACAGTACAGGCACAATCCCCTTGGCGCCTCGGTTCCGCTCCTGGGCTGTTAGGCGAGGTCTGGCGCTCCCAACTCCATGGGCTCTTCCGCAGCGGTTACAAACGTGGGGCGACCCTGGGTGCTGGTGGTGCAGGAAGTGGGGTGCAGATGTCGATGGAGGCTCCCGGGGTGCGACGGGACGGTCGCCGTTGCAGACGGGCATCGAGGCGGAGACAAAGGGGCACCAAGTTGTCGAGGGTCCGCGGCGCCTCCACGCGGGCCAGCTCGTCTTGCAATTCCTCTGAGAGTCCCTCCTGGGACGCGTCCACCAGCGCTGCATCATTCCAGTCAGAGTCCTGGCACAAAAGACGAAATTCGGCGATGTACTCCTGCAGGGGGCGTTTCCCTTGACGGAGTTCCTTAAGGCGCCTGGTTGCCGTCAGCATTCGAACGGGGTCCTCATACATGGTGCGCAGGTGCTGCCAAAAACGCTGTTGGTCCGCCAGCAGGGGGCTGTCCTGGAGCAAGAGGGGCGTGGCCCATCGAGCAGCCGAGCCGGAAAGAAGGTTAATCACGAAGGCCACCTTAGCCCGGTCGTCTGGGAAATCCTCTGGCCTCATAGCCATGTAGAGCTGGCACTGTCCCAAGAAGGTCGGGAACATCTCAGGCTGCCCAGAAAACTTATCCGGCACGGTTATCGGGCACTGCGGCGAGGAGGAGGTGGGAGGATGGGGGCTGCAGGCACATTCCTGGCAGCAAGTTGGCCTGCCAAGTGAGCCACTTGCTGCTGGAGCTGTTGATTAGCCGCTGTAGCTGCTCTAACTG